>NC_087221.1:3456540-3461540 GCF_015104395.2 Macrobrachium nipponense | reverse complement strand
CATTTTGAGTAGGTAAAGCGTGGGAGGGGTCCTATATTGTTGATGTGGACATTAGTGAAACTGTATTGTGGTTGATGAAAGGAGCGTACACCTGAATTTGTGTGACACTGGATTTTGGAGACTTGGTAGGAAGCACATGCACTTGCCCATGCCTTTCTGCCTTTTGATATGCAGTGGTAGATGAAGTGCTTCTTCAGAGAGTGGCTGTAGATTGTCCTGAAGGATCTGCCAGACAGTGGACAATGTCGAAGATGTGATTTCTAAATGACAGTGGGATCCATAGACGTGGGGTTAGGGTGCTGATATCACAGAAGATAAGGTGGTGCTATTGTTGTTGAGGGGGACATCATACTATTGCAGAGATGTTAAAGAAGTCTTGTAGGTGTTGAGCTCTGACTGCCATTGTTGCTTGTCCACCAGCTACTTGTAATTGAGGCTGAGGTGTACTGGGTCAATGGGGATTCTAGAGAGGGCATTGGCAACAGGTTTGTGTTTCCCAGGGATGTGATGAAGGGTGCAGTTGAATTTGGCAATGGCTAACAAGTGGTGGCGCTGACAGGGTGAGCTCCAGCCATTGGACTGGTGGTTTACTGAATGCATTAAATCTAGGTGGTCAGTTTGAAGAGCATGGCCTCCAAAAAATGTTGGAAGTGTTTGACAGCGAGGTATGCTACCAGGAGCTCTTAGTCAAACATCTCTGTCCTGCTTAGTTTCCTGCTAAAAAAGTGAGGGGTTGGTAATGACTGTGAATGATCTGTTATAAGACAGCTCCTATGGCTATGTCGCTTGTGTATATGGAAAGCAGTGGCGAATTACCTGGTGCAGTGAACAAGAGGGCATTGGCCATGGAAAGGGTGATTATGGCAAAGGTAGAGGCAGCTTCTTATGAGGATCCCCTGACGAGGGCCTTGGGCCTGTCCTTGAGGACTTCATAGAGTGGTGTCAATGTCTAGGCAATGCTGGGCAAAAAGCAATTTTAATAATTAAACCATTCCAAGGAATTCTGTAGACCCTCGACAGTGACTTACGAGGTGGGGTACTTCCTAATGGTGACAACCTTTTCATGCAAGTGCTGGACACTCTCAGGTGTTATGAGGTAGCCAAATAATTCTACCCTCTTGATGGCAAAGGAGTATTGTTGTATATGATGATGAGGCTGTTTTCTTGCAGGTGTTGGAGGTGCTCCTTCGTTGATGCAGAGAAGAATAAAATATCATCGCCATAACAGATACAGAAGGGAAGGTTGCCCAAGATGATATCCATCGATTATTAAAAAGTAGCTCCTGCATTGTGGAAGTAACCTTTGAGAAAGTACAGCTTTGAGAAAGTTTTTGCGTATTGCAGGAAGGTAGTTATGGCTGATGTTGGGGAGTCGGTAGTGGTTAGCATTGGTGATCACATTCAGACTTCTGTTGCCCCTACCCTCGGTGGTGCCACTCTTTTCATTACTAAGTAGGGGAGATGCCCAAGGACTAGACGCCTTTTGCCACACACCCATCTTCTCCATTTCTGCGAAGATTTTCTTTGCTACGGCAAGTTTTTACAGGCGTTAGACATCACAGTGTACGGAAGCGACCGAGGTCATAGTGAAAAATACCTTGCTCAGCAGGAATTTGATGAGATTATTGTAATTCTATGTGGAGAGCAGGTAGGCAAACTCGTTTTTGAAATCCTTGACATGGAGAGCGAGTTCTGGTGGGATGCAGGGATGAGCCTCATGGAGAAATCAGTGGCATTGATGAGGCACCTGTTGGTGACATCCACGAGCAGTTATTGCTGTGCCAGGAAATCCTCCCCGAGGAGAGGTATTGGGACATCTCCAACCAAAAACTGCCAGTGGTACTTTCTGTTGCTAAGGTTAAAGGTGAGATGCTTCTGACCGAAGGTAAGGCTGGGAGAGCTGTTGGCAGCTGTAAATTGGATATTAGATGGCTATGGGTGTTTGGTTGGTTGACTGGATACAGATAAAAGGGAACGGTAAACCTCTGTGTCAACCTAAAGTGAGTACCTGTGATGGAATTAAGGATAAAAAAAGACACGTAGGATTGGATGTCAAGATTAGGTACATTAGTCGGACCCTGACTGAGGAATATGCACCTGGTATGGCTTACCAAGAGGGGCAGTGGCTGTTTAATGCATTTTTTTTGGCAATGGGCATCCAGGGAGGCAGCTCTTTATGGCAGGGTTGAATGTTCTGTGGTATTGGCACAGCTGAAACAGCGACGAATGCTGCTGCTTCTGATTGGCACCCTTGGTTTACTGAAAGCAGGTTGGGTGCAAATGTTTCTCCTACAACTTTGCAAGGGTTTGACGGACATAGTGGGCTCTGTGACTTTAGTAAGGTCGTCTGTCACTGAAAGGGTTGACATTCCTTGATGGGCGTAAAGGTGTGGGGTGTGACGGTCATTTGTAGCAGCATGGGCATCAATCAGATTGTCTGCTAGCGTGGTGAGGGTATCATCATTGAAGGTGCTTAAACCAGAGGACCTTTAGGATGTCAGTTGATTTGGGAGAACCGTCTGCTGCAGGAGGAAACAGGCGAAGGCTCTCATTTTGAGAAGGGAAGCAGATTGGTGTTGATCACCTAACAGTTGTTGTGTTGCATCAAAGATCTGTTGGACATGAACGGCTGGGGATGGCGTGAATATGTCTAATAACACCTTCTTAAGGTCTTCGTACTGGACAACTTCAGTGCCCCTTAGCTTCCAGCCACTTTGTTAGCTGGGGGAAGAGGTGGTCCATTAGGTCGGTGAGAACATAATTCACCTTCATTGATGATGACCGTATACCCATGATTCAGAGTGTGATTTCAGCTTAGCGGAAAAAAATTTAGACCTTAATTGGTGTGAAGGTTGGAAGCTTGACTTGGCAATGTATCGGCAGGAATGGCGGAAGGGATAGTAATGTTTTGTCATCATTGAATTCTTAGACATCTTCGCTAGGGTGTTGTATGGCGTGGTCAGCACTTTAGCTGGAGTTGATTAAGACAATAGGTATGATCTTGAAATGATGCTTTATTAATGAACTACAGGCTAATTTATATGAATTGTCCGACCAATCAGTGGCCAGGCAACTTACACAGTAACTAATGGACCAATCAAGTACAACTATTCAATATTAGCCTTTATAGCTGCTATAGTAAAGATGAAAAATCAGGTGTCCTCTCTGTTGGCACAATCTGTTGACTCAATGCGTTGCTATGTGCATTGTCATGAGAATCATGGAATTTGGTGATGTATTGCCTGAAGCCGGCGATGACCTGTCACTTGCAGCGTAGAAACACAGCCTTTAGAAAACCATAAAACAATGTTCTTGCTTTTTGTGGTATTCAGAGACAGGGTATTTTCTGTTGGTCATGTTTTCTTTTCCAGCTTCCTTCTTGCCTCAAGCATGTTTAAGAGGAGACTGACCATAGTCCAAAAGGTGATACAGATTTTTAAATTTAAAATTTAAAATCCAGTTTTTCACTGGTGAGATAAATGACCATTCACTAGAGACTCTTTGCTGGTGTCCTACTTTTCATTTCCTGTTTGCTAAACCCTCTAGCATCCTTTTACTGATTTCTTCCTTTGTCCCTGAATGTATCTGGCATCAAGAGTATACTGAATATTGTTTCCCAAATCTAGCTTATTTTCTAGAAAATCAAAGAGAGCTTAATAAATATGATTAAGAATGTTTTACAAGATTAAGCCTTGTAAATAACAGTGCTTATATTGTCAACTTGAGGTGATGGAACACATAATACAGATATATGTTTTTCCATGCCCAAATATGTTTAGAATCAAAATCTGTAATGAGAAAGTCGTTCACATAATCAAAGGTATTACATATAGACATTTTTTTTTTAAGGAGAGAACTGAATATCCTAAGATGAAATGGAGCCAAGTGTGTGCGCACGTGTACGTATGTGTGTGTGTGAAAGATAAATATTTTTGCTTATTTTGTCATAGCTATGGGACTATAATCGTTAAAATGCTGATTTCCGCGGTAAAAGCATTTCTTTATATATGTAACAGCCCCAAAGATCAAGGTTAAACTCAAGATTTCTAATGAATATAATTGGATTCCTCATATGTTAGTCTTTAAATTTGAACTCATGCCACCACTAAGATTAGACCTATAATTTTTATTTGTTCTTTGATGGCGAAGAATGCTCCTTCTCTCAATAATGCTGCATAAGCTGGGATCAAATTAATGGATGACATAGTTAATTGTCCCTCAACTTTAGTTCAAATGACATAACAATGTTAAGTGACATGAAAGAAACATTCCTCTAAATTATGTTAGCAAAATAGGGAGATAAAATGAGATTTTCCTTCTTTACAATGCAATAATATTTTTTGGATTCAACGCTAGTACATTCATTCTAAAACTATGTCATCAAATATGCAAACCAGTGATGAATTTTCAAGAATGCTTAAACAGAACTTTTAACACTTAAACGCATATTGGACGTATTATCATCGACTAAAATTGTCTGGCAGGTGCTAAACGGACGTAATGTGCGTCAACAACAAAAAATTTTTTAAATATTCGCGGAAAAATAGTTTATAGGTCTAGTTTGCAAAAAATATTAAATCACACGACTTGAGGGATGCTTGGGGTTCACGGATCACGCTGTTGTTTTTTACAAGCATTACCCAGCTGCGCATGCGCCAATGAATTTCTTTCTTCTCGCACTAAAAAGCATCAGCGACGCATCTCAGAAATTCTTTTGTCACTTTGTCGTAGTTTTTGCACCGTTTTACATTAGCCGTTACATAGAGTTTTGCATATGAAAATGTGTGCAATTTCATGTACAATACAAAAAAAACCCATGTTTGTAGCTTTTATTCAGTTTTTAAATATTTTCATATAAATCATGACAAGTGCCAAAATTTCTACCTTTAGTCAACTTTGACTCAACCGAAATGGTCGAAAAACGCAATTGTAAGCTAAAACTCTTACATTCTAGTAATAATCAATCATTTACCTTCATTTTGCAACAAATTGGAAGTCTC
>NC_087221.1:3440352-3456040 GCF_015104395.2 Macrobrachium nipponense | reverse complement strand
GAGACTTCCAATTTGTTTCAAAATGAAGGTAAATGATTGATTATTACTAAAATGGAAAAGTTTTAGCTTACAATTGCATTTTTCGACCATTTCGGTTGAGTCAAAGTTGACTAAAGGTAGAAATTTTGGCACTTGTCATGATTTATATGAAAATATTTAAAAACTGATAAAAGCTACAACCATGGTTTTTTTTTTGTATTGTACATGAAATTGCACACATTTCCATATGCAAAACTCTATGTAATGGCTAATGTAAAACGGTGCAAAAACTACGACAAAGTGACAAAAGAATTTCTGAGATGCGTCGCTGATGCTTTTTAGTGCGAGAAGAAAGAAATTCATGCATGCGCAGCTGGGTATTGCTTGTAAACAAAATAACAGCGTGATCCGTGAACCCCAAGCATCCCTCAAGTCGTGTGATTTAAAATTTTTTGCAAACTAGGCCTATAACTATTTTTCGGCGAATATTTAAAAAAATTTTGTAGTTGACGCACATTACGTCCGTTTAGCACCACTAGACAATTTTAGTCGATGTATAATACGTCCAATATGCGTTTAAGTGTTAAAAGTTCTGTTTAAGCATTCTTGAAAATTCATCACTGGTTTGCATAATATTTGATGACATAGTTTAGAATGAATGGACTAGCGTTGAATCCAAAAAATATTATTGCGTTGTAAAGAAGGAAAATCTCATTTTATCTTCCTATTTTGCTAACATAATTTAGAGGAATGTTTCTTTCATGTCACTTAACATTGTTATGTCATTTGAACTAAAGTAGAGGGACGATTAACTATGTCATCCATTAATTTGATCCCAGCTTGTTCAGCATTATTGAGAGAAGGAGCCTTCTTCGCCCTCAAAGAACAAATAAAAATTATAGGTCTAATCTTAGTGGTGGCATGAGTTCAAATTTAAAGACTAACATATGAGGAATCCAATTATATCATTAGAAATTTTGAGGTTTAACCTTGATCCTTGGGGCTGTTACATATATAAAGAAATGCTTTTACTGCGGAAATCAGCATTTTAACGATTATAGTCCCAGAGCTATGACAAAATAAGCAAAAATGTTTATCTTTCACACACACACACGTACACGTGCTCACACACTTGGCTCCATTTCATCTTAGGATATTCAGTTCTCTCCTTAAAAAAAAAATATCTATATGTATTACCTTTATTGTGTGAACGACTTTCTCATTACAGATTTTGATTCTAAACATATTTGGGCATGGAAAAACATATATCTGTATTATGTGTTCCATCACCTCAAGTTGACAATATAAGCACTATTATTTACAAGGCTTAATCTTGTAAAACATTCTTAAGCATATTTATTAAGCTCTCTTTGATTTTCTAGAAAAAATAAGCTAGATTTGGAAAACAATATTCAGTATACTATTGATGCCAGATACATTCAGGGACAAAGGAAGAAATCAGAAAAAGGATGCTAGAGGGTTTAGCAAACAGGAAATGAAAAGTAGGACACCAGCCAAAGAGCCTCTGGTGAATGGTCATTTATCTCACCAGTGAAAAACTGGATTTTAAATTTACAATGTATCACCTTTTGGACTATGGTCAGTCTCCTCTTAAACATGCTTGAGGCAAGAAGGAAGCTGGAAAGGAAAACATGACCAACAGAAAATAACCCTGTCTCTGAATACCACCAAAAGCCAAGAACATTGTTTTATGGTTCTTTCATGCATGCTTTGAGCCAGCACTCTTAAGGCTATGTTTCTTACGCTGCAAGTGACAGGTCATCGCCGGCTTCAGGCAATACATCACCAAATTCCATGATTCTCATGACAATGCACATAGCAACGCATTGAGCCAACAGAATGGTGCCAACAGAGAGGACACCTGATTTTCATCTTTATATAGCAGCTATAAAGGCTAATATTGAATAGTTGTACTTGATTGGTCCATTAGTTACTGTGTAAGTTGCCTGGCCACTGATTGTTCGGACAATTCATATAAATTAGCCTGTAGTTCATTAATAAAGCATCATTTCAAGATCATACCTATTGTCTTAATCAACTCCAGCTAAAGTGCTGACCACGCCATACCAACACCTAGCGAAGATGTCTAAGAATTCAGTTATGACAAAACATTACTATCCCATCCGCCATTCCTGCCGATACCATTGCCCAAGTCAAGCTTCCAATCTTCACACCAATTAAGGCCTAAATTTGGTTTCCGCTAAGCTGAAATCACACTCTGAATCATGGGCATACGGTCATCATCGATGAAGGTGAATTATGTTCTCACCGACCTAATGGACCACCTCTTCCCCCAGCTAACAGAGTGGCTGGAAGCTAAGGGCACTGAAGTTGTCCAGTACGAAGACCTTTAGAAGGTGTTATTAGACATATTCACGCCATCCCCAGCCGTTCATGTCCAACAGATCTTTGATGCAACACAGCAACTGTTAGGTGATCAACACCAATCTGCCTCCCTTCTCAAAATGAGAGCCTTCGCCTGTCTTCCTCCTGCAGCAGACGGTTCTCCCAAATCAACTGACATCCTAAAGGTCCTCTGGTTTAAGCACCCTTCAAACTGATTTGAATACCCATCACCACGCTAGCAGACAATCTGATTGATGCCCATGCTGCTACAAATGACCGCCACACCCACACCTTTACCGCCCATCAAGGAATGTTCAACCCTTCAGTGACAGACGACCTTACTAACGTCACAGAGCCCACTATGTCCATCAAACCCTTGCAAAGTTCTAGGAGAAACTTTTGCCACCCAACCTGCTTTCAGTAAACCAAGGGTGCCAATCAGAAGCAGCAGCATTCGTCGCTGTTTCAGCTGTGCCAATACCACAGAACATTCAACCCTGCCATAAAGCACTGTCTCCCTGGATGCCCATTGCCAAAAAAATGCATTAAACAGCCACTGCCCCTCTTGGTAGCCATAGCAGGTGCATATTCCTCAGTCAGGGTCCACACTAATGTACCTAATCTTGACATCCAGTCCAATGTGTCTTTTTTTATCCTTAATTCCATCACAGGTACTCACTTTAGGTTGACACAGAGGTTTACCGTTCCCTTTTATCTGTATCCAGTCAACCAACCAAACACCCTTAGCCATCTAATATCCAATTTACAGCTACCAACAGCTCTCCCAGCCTTACCTTCGGTCAGAAGCATCTCACCTTTAACCTTAGCAACAGAAAGTACCACTGGCAGTTTTTGGTTGGAGATGTCCCAATACCTCTCCTCGGGGAGGATTCCCTGGCACAGCAATAACTGCTCGTGGATGTCACCAACAGGTGCCTCATCGATGCCACTGATTTCTCCATGAGGCTCACCGCTGTATCCCACCAGAACTCGCCCTCCATGTCAAGGATTTCAAAAACGAGTTTGCCTACCTGCTCTCCACATATGAGGATGTCTTCAAACTAGAAATACAATAATCTCATAAAATCCCTGCTGAGCAAGGTATTTTTCACTATGACCTCGGTTCCTTCCGTACACTTGTTTTTGATGTCTAATGCCTGTAAAACTTGCCATAGCAAAGAAAATCTTTGCAGAAATGGAGAATATGGGTGTGGCAAAAGGCGTGTAGTCCTTGGGCATCTCCCTCCAACTTAGTAATGAAAAAGAGTGGCACCCCGAGCCTATGTAGGGGCAACAGAAGTTTGAATGTGATCACCAATGCTAACCACTACCCACTCCCCAACATCAGACATAACTACCTTCCTGCACTACGCAAAAATTTTCTCAAAGCTGTACTTTCTCAAAGGTTACTTCCACAATGCAGGAGCTACTTTTCAATAATTGATGGATATCATCTTGGGCAACCTTCCCTTCTGTATCTGTTATGGCGATGATATATTATTCTTCTCTGCATCAAAGGAGGAGAACCTCCAACACCTGCAAGAAAACAGCATCATCATCAGATACAACAATACTCCTTTGCCATCAAGAGGGTAGAATTCTTAGGCTACCTCATAACACCTGAGAGCGTCCAGCACTTGCCTGAAAAGGTTGTCACCATTAGGAAGTACCCCACTCCTCGTAGGTCACTGTCGAGGGTCTACAAGAATTCCTTGGAATGGTTAATTATTAAAATTGCTTTTTGCCCAGCATTGCTTAGACATTGACACCACTCTATGAAGTCCTCAAGGACAGGCCCATTGCCCTCATCAGGGGATCCTCATAAGAAGCTGCCTCTACCTTCGCCATAATCACCCTCTCCATGGCCACTGCCCTCTTGTTCACTGCACCAGGTAATTCTCTACTTCTTTCCATATACACCAGCGACATAGCCATAGGAGCTGTCTTGTAACAGATCATTCACAGTCATCACCAACCCCTCACTTTTTTTAGCAGGAAACTAAGCAGGACAGAGATGTTTGACCAAGAGCTCCTGGTAGCATTTTTTGGAGGCCATGCTCTTCAAACTGACCACCTAGCACCAATGCATTCAGTAAACCACCAATCCAATGCCTGGATCTCACCCGGTCAGCGCCACCACTTGTCAGCCATTGCCAAATTAAACTGCACCCTTCGTCACATCCCTAGGAAACACAAACCTGTTGCCAATGCCCTCTCTAGAATCCCCATTGACCCAGTACACCTTAGCCTCGATTACAATTAGCTGGTGGACAAGCAACAATGGCAGCCAGAGCTCAACACCTACAAGACTTCTTTAACATCTCTGCAATGGTATGATATCCCCCCCAACAACAATAGCACCACCTTCATCTTCTGTGATATCAGCACCTAACCCCATGCCTATGGATCCCACAGTCATTTAGAAATCACATCTTCGACATTGTCCACTGTCTGGCAGATCCTTCAGGACAATCTACAGCCACTCTCCTGAAGAAGCGCTTCATCTACCACTGCATATCAAAAGGCAGAAAGGCATGGGCAAGTGCATGTGCTTCCTACCAAGTCTCCAAAATCCAGTGTCACACAAATTCAGGTGTACGCTCCTTTCATCAACCACAATACCGTTTCACCCATGTCCACATCAACAATATAGGACCCCTCCCACGCTTTACCTACTCAAAATGGTCACCCACTCAACGAGATGGCTCGAAGCTGCCTCAATGACAGATGCAGCAGCATGTACCAGTGTTTTCATCTCATCATAGGTTTCCAGATTCAGCATACCTGATCATATCATCTCCAACAGAGGCACTACCTTCCCATCAAAGCTCTGGATGTCCCTAAACCGCCTCCTCAGCACCCAGTTTCATCAATCAACTGACTGCCATCCTAAGTCCAATGGAATGAAAGAGAGGTCCCATTACACCTTGAAAGCAGCCCTCAAGTCTCACTGCAATTCCTCGGCCTGGTACTGCAGTTTCCACGGGTTCTCCTCAGCCTTCAGACAACACCTACAGAAAGGCCTTGACCTGTCAGCAGCCGAGATGGTGTATGCCAATCCACTAATGATACCTGGTGAATTCTTCCCCGTTAATAACACCTCACCACACATCATCAGACTCTAGACCTTCGCTGGCAAATTCATTCCTTGCTGCCCATCCTACAAGCCAAATGAGAAGACCTTTATCCCAAAGAATCTACACAAGGCAAAACATGTATTCATCAGAGCTGATCCTGTTCGTCTGCCTTTGACCCAGCCGTACACTGGACCCTGCCGGGTCCTCAATCACAAGCAGAGAGCCTTCCACATTGACCTCCTGGGGCACAATAGACTGGGTTGCAATAGACCACCTGAAACCAGCATGTTTGCCCAATCACATTACTCCTCCAGTCCAGTTTTCAAGGGTTGGATGCCCTTTGCAACAAGCTGGTTAACTCTTGGGGGGGGGGGGGGGGGGGGGGGGGGGGTGGGGGGGGGGGGGGGGGGGAGGGGTTAGAGGAGTGTTGTGCCACCAATCTAAAGCCTGCATTTCTTATGCTGCAAGTGACAGGTCGTTGTCAGCTTCAGACAATGTCACCAAATTTTGTGATTCTCACAACAATGCACATAGTATCACATCGATTCCGCAGAGTGGCGCCAACAAAGAGAACACCTGATTTTCATCTTGAGTGGTCCTTTAGTTACTGTTTAAGTTTCTTAGCTGTTGATTAGCCCGCAATTCACATAAATACCGCTGTAGTTCATTACTAAAGCATCATTTCAAGATCATGTCTCTTATTTTATTCAACTCTTGCTAAAGTTTCAACCTCAAATGAAATTAATTCTTTCGATTCTTACATCAAGTTTTTTCGATCGTTTATCAAAAGGAAATTCTGGTTTCTTTGGTGATTTATGAAGGATGTGGGCCCCTTTGTCATGCATCAATAAAGTAGGTTCGATAGGTATAAGCAAGAAAAACATTATGACCCTCTATGTAGTGAAGTAGACGATGACACCGGAAATACTTCTTCAGAGAAGGTTCTTTGTATGGTTGTAAAATTGTAGAAGCTTTTAAGAAAAAAAAAAACAGAAAAAAAAAACGAAAAATAATCTAGGAGTGACTCATTGCAAAATGTAAAAGATGAATGAATTTGTGACTTATCCTCATTGAGTGTCAGACATTGGGGATTCGAGGCCACACATATCTTAAGCCTGTTTTTGGTAATCATCACCATCAGTCGCAGTCCTTGGGCAGCAAAAAAAAAATATATATCAGCAACTCAATCATACATTTGTGATTCAAGGCTACGTGCGTTGTTACTGCCAAATTATGACGCCTTTGCAATGCCTCTTTGTCGGCTGCTGTGGTGATATATATATATATATATATATATATATATATATATATATATATATATATATATATATATATATATATATATATATATATATATATATATACACCACAGCAGCAGCCGACGAAGAGGCATATATAATTTCCATGACTGTGTTTTCATGCGTCTCGAATTTTCATATATTCCGTAGTTTCTCTTATAAGATCTATGAGCAGCCTTGTAAGTTCAAATACGCCCTACAAATGTCAGCAGGTCTGTTTAGGAAGCCTGTTTTTAAGAATAAGTGACATGTGAGATTCAAGACAGATTTTTGTCAATTTTAAGTATAAAATTTCCTGAGAAGAACAAAGAGCAAGACCGCTGCCTTACTTTCCAAAGTATGGATCACACATATTGTAGGAGGTATTTTCGGCCAAAGCACATTTCCAAACCACCTGGTATACATGACATTAAGTTTCTGCAATAGGCTTTGAAGTCCAGAATATGTAGAGTTAACAATGTGGCTACTAAAGCAAATTTAGTCTAATAAGAAGTAACCAGAAAGGGCAAGCCAGCATATACCTCAGTACTGGCAACAGCAAGATTTAAACAGCCCTGCAAACTACAATATTGATTGTATCACTATTAATAGTATCAGATATAGTAAATTATAAAATCCAATAAAATGACTGTACTGACTATCGAATATTAGATGTTAGTTATCAGGCTATTAAACTTAGGCTATTGTTATTATTATGCCTGTGGACGCAGCTTATACGGGATGACAGCTTTGGACATGACAATTATTTTAGCAATACTTTTGTCACATTTTACTGCTTGTCAGTTTGACCCATGAATATAGAACGATAATGATTAGTTCTACCTCTATAGAGTAAAACTGTAAATTAATGGTAGTAAGAAAGGCACATAATATTGGAAAACTGGTCAAATTTCTTGCTATTATTATGCCTGTGGATAAAGCTTATATGGGATGACAGCATTGGAAATGACAATTATTTTAGCATAATGTTGTCAAACGTTTCTGCATGTCAGCCTGACACATGGATAAAGAACAATAATAACTATTTCTGCCTCCAGAAAGTAAAACTATCAATTTATGACTGTAAGAAAGGCACATGACGCTGGGAAATTGTTTAACTTTATTGTTCAATTGTATAAAAACTACAGCACACAGAACAAATATTTTTATTTCCACATATTATACACATTACCCTTGGTAAATGCTGCAAAGATCATTTACCAATCTTTAAAGACTGCTGAGGAAATTGGCTGCTTGTGCAGCATGATTATAATATTGTAACATCGCCATAACTGCAAAACTTTTTACCTTTCCAATAGAAGAAATATACTAGCAAAATTAAACATTTTTTATTTATAAGTACAGGACATATTATATTTACTAAAATTTGGTGCATGAATCATTTGACAGTCTTGTCAGACTGCCGAGGTAACACATTTTAAAATGTACAAGGTTTTCCATTAGATTGTATGAGTTTTGTCATTGATTACTTAATAATCAACACATAGTGATGGCTCCAAGTAGTGCACGTCACAAACTGGTTTAGCTATTATAGGCTGTCCAATCTCTCCCCTCTATATTTGTGGTTTAACCCATGCACATTTGGTCTGCAAGTTACCAGGGTTGGTCCCAAGGACGAAGACATGTAAGATCTGCCCATAAACTGTGATAGGGAATTGTCAAGTATGGTTGGTTGGTTGTGGTTTTCCAAGCATAAATCCTAATTCAAGTCAAGATTTGGAAGTATTTTCACCTTTGTTTCCTCTGTAGATCTGCCTATAGAGAGAACGAGCATAGCATATAGGCATGACTGGGTAACTTTGAAGACGAGAGTTGATAACTAATGATATGAGACAGAGATTGTTGTAATATTCCTTTCTAAGAAAGGAATTTTCTTTTATCTCCCGCTAATGAAAACATTAATGAATAATTTCAAAGTTTAGAAATTCCTCATACGAGCACCTCCTAATATAGTAATAATCTTCAGGACACCAAGAAATTTTTGTGATAGAAATGACCCTTGAACTTGGTGGGAGCAAGCACCTTTGAAATGGGAATTTTCACTGAATTAAACATTGTCATTCACATTACTAATACAACATAATATAATCTGATAATAAGAAAAAATAAAAGCATCCTTTAAAGCTCAACTGGGAGGAAAGTGAGAGGGTGGGAGGGGATGGGGGTTGGGGGGGTTGGGGGAGATAACGTCCCGAGTTCCGCACCCAACTCCCAAGCTCTAAGGCCTTGCATGTAAATAAATGAACTTCTCGGTACTTCATTATGACACATTATTAAAAGTGTAAAGAAAATATGCTGCCACAAAATGAGAAGAAAGCGAAAGGCATGAAATAGAATGAAGAAATCTCTCTCTTTCTCTCTCTCTCTCTCTCTCTCTCTCTCTCTCTCTCTCTCTCTTCGCTTCTCTTTTCTCACACATGCACGAAATGAAACGTTTTTGAATTGATATATGAATACACTAATATTATACGGAGTATCTAGTGATTGCCATAACGAGGGAAACCAAACTGATGGATAGAATTATTATATACTTTGAGATCCTATTCTCCAATGAAACGATACTTTTTATTTTAACTTTTGTGAGTATACGAGTTGGTGGTCAGATGCAAAATCTGGTCCCAAAAAATTAATAGTTGACAATAAAAAAAATTTCATTAACACAGTAATACTGTTGCTTTTGGAAGTGCCTCAAAGTCTGAGAGGGCAATTCACATGGTTAATATTTTCACAGTTCCGAATGTGAATTTGCTTTGATTTGATTTCTTCATTATCCAGTTCCGGACGCAATTATTCCCTTTGAGTCATCAGGCAGGACGAAGTACGGAATATATGAAAATTCGAGACGCATGAAAACACTGTCATGGAAATTATATATGCCTCTTTGTCGGCTGCTGTGTGTGTGTGTGCATATATATATATAAATATATATATATATATATATATATATATATATATATATATATATATATATATATATATATATTATATATGATATATATATATATAGTAATATATATATATATATATATATATATATATATATATATATATATATATATATATATATATATATATATATATATATATATATATATATATATATTATATGTATATCTTATATGCATATATAGATATATATATATATATATATATATATATATATATATATATATATATATATATATAGATATATATATATATATATATATATTTATATATATATATATATATATATATAATATATATATATAAAATGTTAGTTAGGAAAATTAAGACAGATATAAAGAGTGAGAGAGAGAGAAACCCACTGATAGGCAGATGGATAGACAGAAAGAATAAAAGGATAGAAAAAGAGAGTGAGAGAGAGAGAGAGAGAGAGACAAAGGTACTCGTAAAAACCCAAACAATTGAGATATTTACCGAACTGGCGACTATTAAGTGCATTCATTATATAATTTAAATAACCTTTCAACTACCACCAGAACCAATTACATTTCTGGTGACGTTATTAGTCACGCCCAATCGAAGGAGGTTTTAGAATTAATTTCTGTCCAAGAAGGTGTGACAATGGATGTGATCAACCAATTAAGAACACCCAGAAGCGGTAAAAAAAAAAAAAAAAAAAAAGTCTGCCTACTATTGAAGGAGGGACTTCTTTGAAGAGAGGTCGGCAGAAAAAGCAGAGAAAGCTGAGAAGGAGCAGAGCTTCCAGAGGTGAGGTGGCGAACCTCACCAAGCCATGGAGAAGAAAACTTCAAACTTCAAGACTTCACCTCTACTCTCAAGTCAAACTATAACTTCTAAACGTTACTGTATGTTTATATTAGTGTGAATGAAGTAAGAAAAACAACTTCATCGTGTCTTTCTAACCATCCTGAGACTACAAGAATCCAAAAAATCTACAATCTACATTATAGAATAAAAAGACAATTTTACATTGGTGTCATACAATACAAATAAAATAAAAAAGAATAAATGTAAACTAATCCTTGCATTTGTGACAGCCGAGAGCAAGTAATAAAAGCAAGTGTATGACATAAAATGGTGGCAGCGGTGGGATCCCGAGATTTAACAAGAGTGTGAAACATACAAGAATAACCAAGGACTAATCATAAGAGAAGGTAAAGTGCAAGATGGACCTCCACAATTTGGAAACAAAGACGATAACAGACGGCGACGCGAAACATAACAAGTGAATGGCGGAGAAAACTCTGACGAAAACATTCCCGCTTACAGATGTCAACATTTACAGAAACAGTGAAATATAATTTATAAACATTATCGCTTAAGAAATCTCATGAAAATGATGTTTTGCATTTATTACAATGTTCTCGTATGTTAGAGAATTCTTTCGTTTTTAAAGTACATTCCCTACAGTGACTGACTCCAAGATGAGAATCGATTCTGACTTTGAGCAATCTTTTGGTCGCTCCCACGTATTTCCCGATTTTACATTTCGGGCAAGTAAAACAATATACCACCAAAGATCGCATCAAAGCCGGAAGTTTATCTTTGTGGGAGAACAAGACAACCAACTTGCTTTTTTAGATGCTTTACTTACTAAGACAGAACATGGTTTTAATACGAGTCTTTAGAAAAAACGACGTTCACAGGTCAAAGTACTAACTTCTATAGCAGTTGTTCCCTAACATTTAAATTAAATAGTATTTCCATGCTATTACACCGTGTTTATATATTATCTTCCAGCTAGCATAACTTCCATAGCGAAATCATATTTTTACTCCAGTTTTCTAAAAAAAAATTTGTATCCTACCGCCTTATTCTTTAAATATGTTAATAACTTTTTAAATGATAAATTTCAGCCACGTCCACTTGTACCGAACGTGCCTAAATTAATAATATATGCCTCTATACCTTTCATTCAGTCCAACGCACTTAAGGTGCAAATACAAAAAGTCATTCAGAAAACCTTTCCGGCTGTGAATCTTAAGTTGATAGCTAGAAATCCTAAAACTCTGGGTTCTTTGTTCTCCCACAAAGATAAACTTCCGGCTTTGATGCGATGTTTGTTGGTATATTGCTTTACTTGCCCGAAATGTAAGATCGGGAAATACGTGGGAGCCACAAAAAGATTGCTCAAATTCAGAATCGATTCTCACCTTGGAGTCAGTCATCGTATGGGATGTACTTTGAAAACGAAAGACTTCTCTAACATACGAGAACATTGTAATAAATGTAATACATAATTTTCATATAAGGATTTTCACATTGTCAACCAAGTGCCCAATGACTATTCTCTCTCTGTTTTGGAGTCGTTAACAATCAACCAGCTTGTGCCCCCATTAAATGGTCAGACTTCTTCTACGGTTCTATTTATAGCATAGTTGACGTCCTCCTTTCCAAACCAGAGAACATCACTCAGTTTTTTAACTCCATAGAGATAGGTACTAACTTACGCATTCTTCACTTTAAAATTTTTTAATGTTTTTTTTTTCTTTAGTTCATTTTTTAAATTATTATATTTAACTTTTATGTTTTTCCATTTTTATTGATATTACTACTGAGTCTTTTTTTTTATTTGTATATTTTGTATATTTTACAGCCCTGATGATGAGACCCAGTCTCGAAAATTTGGAAAATAAATGTATGATGCTACGCTGGCTTTTCTCCATCCTATTTATATTAATTCTATGGTGTTCCAGATACCCCAACCTTCCTGTGTGTGTGTAATAATAATATATATATATATATATATTATATATATATATATATATATATATATATTATATATATATATATATATATATATATATATATATATATATATATATATATATATATATATGGATCCCAGGTGAAGACATATAAAAGCATACAGCAGGGTCCACAAAACACATAAAATAGGCCAGTTTATTCACATCATACATTTCGCACATGTTCTGTGTGCATCTTCAGTCTGTAAAAATAACATAAGAATTGTTAAAATTTAAAAAAAAATATTTTTAAGATAAAGTTAATAGAGAAATAAAAGTTATTTACAAAAAATAATATAACGTAAAAAAAAGATTACAATAAAAAAGACCCAGTTCTCACCAAACCACTCAAAGGAGAAGGAGAAGAGCGAGTGACCAATATTTTACACCAACCTACATTTACTCAGTTTCTGGCCCGTTCTAAAACTTTATCCCATATGGCTACAATATCTCATCTGCAGTAACCTGCGGCAAGGTTCAACATAAATACTGGGACATCCCAGGCACTTGAATTTATAAATAATGTTGGATTTCATGAAGGTTTGCAGTTTATCCTTGTAGTTAAAGAATGCGCCAATCTTGAGTGGATTGATTGGAATCAATTGAATCTTAAGGCATCCAAATTCTTGTTCAATTATTTGTTTAAGCTTGGTTGAAAACTTGCTGTCTGAAATAAACGGGAATGTGGATAATATATTTTTTTTGGGACATTATAAGAGGGCGTCGGATTAGAAAGTGTTGTGACAACAGCCTGTTAATTACTTTAAAAACCCAATTTTTGGTTATGAATTCTGTCAGAAAAGAGTGACTAAAAACAAAATCTCATTATGAAACAGAGACCAACTCGAAGAATATCTAAGAGCCCTATAAACTAAAGGGTATATGGAGTTTAGTTTGAAATTCTTAAAACATGAACCATAGTATTTATTAGTAAGTCCTGTGTATGTTTTTTCCCGATACACAGATGTAGTAAAATCACCATTGTCTCTGCTTATATTGATATCTAGAAAAGGTAGACAATTGTTGTTTTCTTTTTCCATGGTGAACTGTATATTTTAATGTTGACTATTGATATGGTCCAGAAACATCTCACTTTGCCAAGATTCATTGAATAATACAAATGTGTCATCAACATTTCGTCTATAATAGACAGGTTTACATATATCTGGACAATTAGTTAAAAAGTTTTAAATTCTTTCTCCAGTCGAGAATAAACGACCTAAGTGTAATGCTTCTATATTATCACATTCAGTCAGGTCACCTGTCTTTAGTACCTTTGTTAGTTCTCCTACCCTATATTGTTAAAAGCCTAATTAGTATAAGAGGTGCCATTACAGAATCATTTCAGTTATTTGCAGTAAATCTCCTGAGTTTTATTACCGTTGCCAGTTCTTTAAAATATGTGGATTCATTCGTAAGTACCTTTAGGTCTTCGTTAGCTTCCAGTATATCAATCAAATGATACCCTCATATCTCTTCATGATGTCACAAAACTGTTCCTCACAGTATTGTTTTTCTGCCTTTTCAGATAATGTTATTGACTTATCCTCGTTTTGACAGACATCTGTCTATTTTCCTTTAACCACGAAAAAATAATTATCAGCTCTGTATGTGTCCTAATGCAAAAGTCTTTCCTTGAATACACGGATGTATAAAAATCATCAGCCTGTTTACTCAATTAATCACACTTATATCCTCTTGAGCTTCAATTAACTTTACTCTCTAGAATTGCTTGATTAGCACGTTCTACTTGTGTTATTTATCTATGTGTTATTATTGCTTTTGTGTATTTTCCATTATAAACTTGGATATCATCTGATAATCTAGTTGCCAATTTTATTTCCAAACATTTCACTACTACTATATATGTTACCTCCCCTATAGAAGGTGATTAGGGATTTGAGTGCAGAGAGCAACGAACTCTGCCGAAAAGCGATTGGAATGTTCAACAAGCAGCCGTGTCTTCAGCGAATGTTTTGAGTGAATGACCGGAAGATGCTGAGAAAGTAAAACGTATCAAATCGTGGAGACGTGAGCGCACGTGCGCAAATTGGCACAGCTGATGGATTATGTGACGGATGTCACCTGATCATGAGTTCAAGAAAGAATGCGAGCAGAATCATGGGAACACTCGCGTGTATGCGTTTATATGTCCATGTAGGCGTGGGTAAAAAACATTCTAGAAGAATTTAGTGCGTTCGTATGAACGAACATCAGGACCCACACCAGTGGAATATAATGAGATCTCCTGTGAAGAACAAATCATTAAACGGCAAACTCTTCAAATGACTTGCGGTGAAGGAGGTGCAGGGAAGGTCTACGGACAAGGTAATTAGGCATAAAGATAAAAGACTTTTGTTGAACACCGAATAATTTACAGTTGTTCCGAGATAATCCGAAGTGCAGTTAAAAAGATTGAGTTTCTAATCAGTTTCTTTTCCTCATATATATACAGAAACATTTTTTACTTTTATTCCCATTATTTCATGGTCATCCATTTTTATTTTTATTTCTGAAGATTATGATATCTTTTCCCCTGGTGGATTCAATGTCACCAAAATAGGAATTCTGAATTTTATTGATTGATATGTTCACTTTATTGAGTTTGGGGAAAAAGTAATTCCTGTGTGAACTGATGTGTCCTAATGTCCTAATGTGGGAGCTGGTGAGGAAAAATTACTTGAAATCACTTTTCTTTGCCCAACAGAGATTACACTTCATGTTTGGGTTTTTAAATTAATTTCACTTTTTATCATGTTAGCTTTTTTGGGGGAATAAAATTTCGTTTTTTGATATCTTGGAGTTTGGTCTAGCACCAGATTTAATGACTTTGAAAATAGCAGGGGTGCCGGTTGCAGAATTTTCCTTAGGTAGGTGCCAGATGTTCGCTGAAGTCGACGTTACCAAGCATTTTTTATTATTATTTTTTTTTGACAAGGCCAGAAATAGGCCTTGTGATATTGATGGCAATCGGAAAGGACAGTTAGACAAACCTATGTGTTACGTTTCTGGAGAGACTGGGGCAGGGTGCACAGGAATTAGGGAATCATGTAGATGTTAAAAGAAAGAAATTAGTAAGGTGGGACTCTGTTGCTGAGAAGACGTGCTTTGGACTGGGGTCAGCAGATTAAACTCAGAAAATGTATAGAGCTTAAAAACTATGTGAACAAACCAAACCTAAATTTTATTATTTTTGAACTGATTAATCAAATCAGTCTGATTGTGGGAAGAAATCTCCACACCAGGGTGAATC
>NC_087221.1:3433812-3439852 GCF_015104395.2 Macrobrachium nipponense | reverse complement strand
TGCACATAAATTTTTATGTGGCTACTAAATGTTTGAGTTAGAATAATTTAACCTTCGAGAGATATAGAGTAATAATTCTATAACACTGAAAATTCTATGTAAGGAAATATGAAAGACAATTTTCATTGATCCTATAGTAATTATAAATGTGTTGGTGGGCTGAAGTTAAAAAGAAATCAAATAAAATTGACTGAATATTGAAAGCCATTTATAATTTCGTTAACTTTCATATTGTAATTAAATTTTAGTTTGGGAAACATCGTCAAAAGTGTGTAGTTACCCAGGAAAGAAAATTTCACGCATACAGTGGATGTTTTAGAACAAATGTTTATTTTGAACCTATTTATTCTGTCTCTTATTAAAGATACTATTCATTGTTGAGAGGTTATCTTATGAAAGGATAAACCATAAGTCATTCCGTATTTATTGTTCAATATGATAATGATTTCTTAGCAATAAACTAGTATATTTATGTGATGCTGAGCAAGTTAAACCTCATCTTTTTTATACGTAAATAATTGAGAAGAAGCACTTGAATGCAGTTGACTAACGTGAAGGTGGTATACCGAAGAACTAGGAATAAAGCGCAGAGAAGTTCCGAATTCCAACTTTCCTTAATATTTTCCTAACATTATTGTGATTCTATTTTCAATCAATAGCTCTATAAGAATTAATAATGTTGAAATTATTGAAACAGCATAGTAAGTACACAATTGTAATGTTGTATATGAATACGATTTGTCACTGAATCTCTAATGTAGAAAATTGTTCTCTACCATAAACTTTTTCCGCTTGGAGAAGGTAGCGCCAGAAGACATTACTCATCTGAATTCCAAAATTATTTAAGAAGTGAGGTTGTAAGCCAAGGCTCTGCCCAGTGGTGTAAAAGAATGTAAGTACTCACCAGACCCAACATTGTTGAACTTTGGAGATGGAAATTGGGGTATAGCTAGCGTCTCGCCACCGTCACTACTATTCATAGGCTTAGAGTTGCTGTCAGTCAGCCTAAGGTATTATATATCTGTGTCTTAACTAGTGATCAACACATTTTAGTCAGTATCATCACTGGCAAAACGAAATCCTAATCCATAGCTTAGGCAGAACTACTGTTGGCTATTGCTGTATGAATAAATCAATTTGGTGAACATGCTACCTAAGCCTGCTTGAGAATAGGTCATCATTTTATGTGATAAATATTTTTGTCACTTTAAAGGGTAAACAAAGAAGTTGTCATTTTTCCCTCTGTAATATTCAAAAATATTACATTTAAGCTCCAATCAAATCCTGTGTTTAATTATTTATTTATGAAGGAGTACTAACATTTATTGCATCTGTAATCTCGATATTGCAAGTCATATAACAGCATTGAGTAATAGTGTTTAAAAATTTGCCGTACTTTTTATTAGATATTAAGCAGATAAATAGGATTGATTTGTTATAGGTTGTAAGCTTCGGTGCTATGACCCTGATTGTAAAATCATGAAACTGAATAAATAAACTAAGGCCTTTGTAAATGAGTCACTTATTGTACATGCAATTCCTGACACGTCGGAGACACTAACAAATCATGGGTCTATAGAAAATACATGAAATTCACATATAAATTATTTCAAATCACCTCTACGGTATCTGTTGGATTAAGAATTGCTAATTAATTCTTAATCAATATCTAATTTTTAATGAATGTTATATTTATATTATTTCTCAGGGTTGAAAGGTAACACTTGTATATTACTTTCAATTATTATTGAAAGTTTTGAATTCAGTCTCTTCAATAATTTGTTCATCAAAGCAAATAATTCTTTATTTGATTCTAATTATTCTAACTTTTGTTATTTTAAACCGCATTCTGTGCAGTCTGGCCTTTTCCACTAACTGCTCATAATTAAACTGGAGCATGATTCAATGTAATACTTTCGTTATTCCCTTGTGACTGACACAATTTTGTGGAATTGAATATTAGTGATTGCATTGTTCAAATCCTTTACATATATGAGAATCTAATTTGTAAAATGGTAAAGTATTATGAACGTAAAATCAACGTGTGACACTACACTACACTATATATAATATATATATATATATATATATATATATATATATATATATATATATATATATATATATATATATATATATATATATATATATAAAGTTATGTGCAATACTACAGTTGCTCAAAGGCCCTCATTCAAACGTAAATCTCATCGCAATTGCTACACGGTATCTTGTAAACCCGGCTTCTTCTCTTTTATTTAGGTATACGTTAATGGGTACGTAGAAAAAGGATTCACCACGATCCCCAACTCCTAATGCAACTGCTTTACCCACCATACATTATCGAGAAAGCTATAAATAAAGCGAATACAATATACTATACAGGTCCCACTCACAATAGACAAATAGACATCAGTAATAAAATGAAAATTCCATACGATGAAAACATCCAAAAAGCCACGGAACACCTCAGATCTAATAATTCCTTTATTTTCAATCACCCCAAATCTATCGGGAGTTCGGTCATTAACGTATACCTAAATAAAAGAGAAGAAGCCGGAGTTTACAAGATACCGTGTAGCAATTGTGATGCGATTCACGTTGGGGAAACCGGTAGATCCATCTCGCAAAGATTAGTAGATCACAAAAGATCAGTGCGATATGCTTCAGAGAACTCGGGGATTTTCCGACTGGAGTGGGGTGGAGCTGATTTTCAAAAGTAGCTGTCCGTACAAAAAGAGAATACTGGAATCTGCTATCATCAGCCAAACCAACAACATGAACCTGTCAGGAGGACACTAGAAATCGGATGACATCACGAACTAAGGTGTCCAAGAACATCCGACCACCAGACGAGTGGTCAGACGGGAGTTAATGAGGCCAGAAATCACCAGGGAATAGTTTAATTTCCACCCTTCCTGGGTCACCAACAGAGACTTACTGCCACACCTACATATGTTTTGTATATATACTCTTGTAAGACATCCTATGTCCATATTTTACCAGTGGTCAGGAGCACAGAAGGATATTATGGTTGCAACGTTAAAATAGTGTTTTACGGGCCTTTTATCTTCATATATATATTATATATATATATATATATATCTATATATATATATATATATATATATATATATGTGTGTGTGTGTGTGTGTGTGTGTGTGTGTGTGTGTGTGTGGATTTTATCACAACACCGTGATTCCTATGCGTGCATTAAGCTACAAATGTCCTTCAATATCCGATTTGCTCTACCTCGGAATGAATATTTTTTCATGAATGTTAACCAAATGGGAATTTTTTAGTTGATAATAATCTCGTCCTCAATCTCGTTGATTCGACATTATCATCAACTAAAAAATCCCACCTAAGTTAACATATATGAAAATATATTCATTCCAAGGTAGAGAGAATTTGGATATAAAACGACATCTATAGGCTTCACTGTACGTCCTGAATTTGATGGGTTTGATGGTTCCCGCCGGTGAGCCGAACATAATATTACGTAATATCTATATATATATATGTGTGTGTGTGTGTGTGTGTGTGTGTGTGTGTGTGTGTGTGTGTATGTGTGTTTGTGTGTGTTTTACGCCCTTATTTTCTTACCTGAAAACTGCAATCGGCAACCCCAAGTTCAGATGTGGATGAATCTGTTTATTCATCTCTCTCTCTCTCTCTCTCTCTCTCTCTCTCTCTCTCTCTCTCTCTCTCTCATGCCTTCCTTCTAAGTAAGGCATCTCAATTAAATCCCGAGTTGAAAAAAACAGAATTTATTCAGAAAATCTAACATGGCACAGGTAATTAAAGAAACGGGTTATAAACCTTAGCTTCAAGAATAATAAAAAAAAAGATGGGAATCCAATAGAAAATAGGAATCAACAGAAAATGGTAGTCATAAATTGCTTTTCACGCATCATCACTGATTATATCATAATAATCAACACAATTCTATGAGACAGGATCCTTAGAGTCTTTGTGTCATTTTCAATTGTATGACCACTTCCAAAGACTATTTCAAATACTCATTACTTCAGAGGATTTTTATCCCTAAACACAAAGGTCCCCAGAAAACCTCTCTATGGTGAAAAAAATATCTTAACATAAAATACAATATAAATTATTATGGAAATGGCAAAAACGGTAATGGAAATCACATAAAACAAAAATGATAAAACATGATAAATAAAATTCGAATTCGGTCTGCAAAGAAAAGTTCACAAGAGCAATTTTTTCCAAAGTCTGAACTTACTCTCAAAGGGAAAACCCAGTTTCCCCGTGATTCTAATTCGATATGCTATGTGCTTGGCTCAACACACCAAAATGCTTGAAAGAAAATTCGGTAAATTTTCTAACTAATCCAAAGTTCTACAATTAACGGACCATTAAATTAAGAATCCCTCGTGTGGAGTGTAAAGAAATATCTTTATATTTTTATGTATTATTTTTCTTATCTGTATTCAAGAATACAAAATAATCCTTTTGTTTATTTTGGTGATGGTTTGAACTATAGGTAATGGGTTGATGGTAAAAGGTTAATTTACGAATATGTTTATTAACTATTAAGCCTGGATAGTTCTTGCAACTGACTGTTTGACAGTTAAATATACTTTGATTCTGCCTTGGAGTTTTTCCGTTAAGCAGTCCATCCCAGTCCAGTACAGAGTCCAGATTCCAGTCCAGACCGAAGTTTCATCAAACCCGTCTAGTATTTTTGGAGGCTGTATTTTGGAAAGCTTCAAGAAGACATGGAGCAAGTCAAGTTGAGAGTTTTTATTTCGACTCAGTATGACTGTTCTGGGCCTTTGATTGATTTGTGCGCACTTACGGTCTAAGTCATGGTTGCCAACACGTCGGTAAAAATTAAAGTAAAGGTCTCGATCACTGTAATTATCATTTAACTTGTGCCTTTTCTTTTCAAACCATTAATATTTCGTTTTGTATAGGAAATTTAACTACGTAATTTAGATTTATTCTAAGGTAGTTCTTTATTAAGACTTGCTGAATTTCTTACTATTTACATTATATTTCATATTAAATTATTTTCCTAAGATAAATTGGTTATTTAAAGAACTCTTTTTCGTAATTGTAGGTCCTTTGTTTATGGTGAAATCTGAAATAAATTTCGGTGATAGGAAATACTGCATACACTCCGAGATACCATAGGGTATTTCCTCTTTGGTCAGAGAAACTGCACTCAACACTACTTGCAATTTTAATTTATTAAATTATCTTAGATTTACTTTTTTTGCGATTTGCTATTTAAACTCCGGAGATGAGACGAAAGCCATCTTTGAAAATTATACAGAAATTTAAGAAAATTGTAAGTATGAAGAGAGGATCAATGAATGCTTGTCTAATCTGTCATCTGAGTACGTTCAGTCCTAATCCTTCCAGTTTGGAAGTTCCTAGTGACACACTTAGCAGGATGCTTAAGATTGCAACTGCTCCATTACCTAAATTCATAAGTGAAGAGGGATAAGATCTTATTACGTTCTTTCAGCAATTTGAAGATACTGCGAAACGCTTTAAATACTCTGATAATGATAAATTCTTGCTTTTGAAACAACAAATTTCAGGTCGTGCCCCGTCAAGGATAAATTCTTTGAACAGCATACAACATTCGTATAACGTAGCAAAAGAGCTTTTGTTGAATGTTCTAGCCTCCCCAATCACTAGGAAATTCAACGTCATTAAACAAAAGTCGAATTTAAAGCTTGATTATAATGCAGAACAGTTTGACTAAACTGCTAAAATTAAATCTGTCTGTAGGTCCATAAGTTCTGTGAAGATAACTTCAGGGGATATTTTGCAGTAATTTGCCTGGCAAGGTTTAAATGAAAAATTAAAATATTATTTAATTCACATAACCAACGAAACCAGACTATCTTTGAATCATATTAACGCTAAATTCTTTGACGCCACTATTAGACGTTTGATGAAGGTTGGAAAGCATTATTACTAATGTTCTACAAGATGACAAGATTCATATTTAGAATTATGCCTGTACGTAGACTTTCTGAGCATTTTGGTAAAGATCTCTATT
>NC_087221.1:3423812-3428812 GCF_015104395.2 Macrobrachium nipponense | reverse complement strand
AATTTCCAAGAATGGGAGAGTGGAAATGAACTCCTGAAAGTCAGAGCATTTGACTGATAAACGATACACGAAAGACCAAAATGTAATGTTATGCTCACCCCGAATGTTAATCTTCTTTTACGTCGTCCTTGAACAGTAACCTCTATAATCTAACACCGTACGACCAAGGTTGCCTGATATTTTAGACAATGAAAGAATGCTATCCAAGACATGAATATACATAAAAAAGGACGTTTGTTTTTATCACCCAAAATGCGAAGGAAAAACTATTGATTCCGCCAAACGGTTTCTCAAAACCAATCTATTTATTAAGATGGTATCAAATATAACCTCTCCAATCAAGTTATTTTTTCTATTGTATCTTGGATAACAAATATTTCATTTACTTAACATGCTTCCTCTCAGGCTATAAATAATTTATCAGTGAAGAAATAAATACATTCATGTATGTTAAGATTTTTGTATAGTACAAAAGTCACGGTGATCATCCACAATCACCCCGAGTATGCTATTGATTCGTTGGAGATTTTAATCGGTAGAAAAGGTTAAAAGAATGGTCATGACCTTCTCTCGCATGCATGCACACACGCACACAAAATATAAAGAGCAAAATCCACCGGAAAACATTAGCTTTGCGTCTTCTATTTTCTTTGGCTCGGCGATATTCAGATAAATAGAAACGATTAAAAGGAAACTATATTTACGACAAATAAAATCTGACCAGAATTGGCTGTGAGTAAACTTATTTGGATTAAAAATGTTAAAACTGGGGTGAATTAAAAAGGCCCCCAAAAAATGTGAGGATAAGTTGAAGTGTTCAAGAGACCTCATGAATAATTTGGACATCTATTGCTGCTGACAATTTATGGAAGTTACTCCCTGGACACTCATTTGGAGAAACATTTTGTCCCTCTCCCTTGTTAGGTATGGATAAAAAGATCTCTCTCTCTCTCTCTCTCTCTCTCTCTCTCTCTCTCTCTCTCTCTCTCTCTCTCTCTCTCTCTCTCGCCCATGCCCGTGCAATTATATAAAGGAATAAAAAAAAAATGTGAAGTGACATTATTTTCATTATATATAAGAATAAATTTTCCATGTGGCAACATATATCTCGTTAATGTCGACATATTTTGTGTAAGTATACGTGCAATAACTTCTCTAAGAAGAACGTTTCCCCTTTGCATTTTTGAGAAATCAAGGTAAAGAAGTCGATAGTTTACTAGATTTATAATATTTTTAGTGTATTGCCTGTTATGAATATTTTCCTTTCCTTTTAAGCAATATAGCAGACTCTTCATATTAGATAACACTAAACTCATATATTACCTTAGAGAAAGGGTATTTATTTTACTTTATCAATTCTTAAATACAATTATAATTATCATCCTCATAGTTTGACTTTACATTATCTATAATTCCCCATCTGCGTAGCCGGTCTACAAAAGTCTCTTTCCATTTATCACAATATAAAACCATTATCCATATATTCATTTGTGTGAAAATATACAGATGTTTCAGTATTTGCTTTTACAGACTGTATAACTTTAAATTCTTGTGGTGTCCTTTCGAATCTTGGATTGTATAAAGTGATTCTGTTTTAATATGTTGTGTCGTATTTTATTTATGGTTGTATTTTGTTACGCAATCAAAAGGTATAAGTGTCCTTTTCTTTAATAGCATTAGAATGATAACATATGTTATACTTTAAATCAATAGCAAGAAATTTATTGCAGGTTACATAAATCATTTCTGAAGAAATGTACCATATTTATTATGGTCACACAAAAATCCAATGTATACTGTATCCAGGAGAGCACAATAAAACGTTAAGAATTTTAAATTTCTACAACTGGAACACCAGGTCTTATTTCAAATTAGTTATACCTTAATGTTTACTTTTGTCGAGTTTATTTATGCAAATTTATGACAGATAAGCTAGTTCATTTCTGTTTCCAGTAAGAACATTTCCAATAATTTTATAGAATAAGCTATAACATTTATCAAGTGCCCTGGTACCTTAAATGAAAAACTTCCCTTATTCTGAAAGGACGTTCAGAAATCAGGTTATTTCGAGTTATGAATTAGGATGCAATACGAAATCAAATAATACTGTTTTATGTGACATAATCTGACCATGATTACCCAATATAGCGTCTCTGCGCACAAAACAAGTAACGCAATTACAAATAGGGTTATGAAGACGACACCCTTAGCCGGGATCGCTCAACGGAATGTGACATGTCAGAATAAACTTATTAGTGCTCTGGTACCATGTTTCAGACATACGTCATTTGGCTGTATTATAAATACTATTTATTTTGAACTGGGTCTAAGAGACATCTAATCGAAGAATTAGAGATTCTCAGAAACATGTACTTAGGCTCTACTCTAAAAATAGGAAAGGATAAGTAGGGTCTTTCAACAATTCCTGTAAACTACAAACCTTTGCTTTGCTGTTATTTCCAGAAGCTTCCAGCACGTTGTTCCGAGACTTTGTTGTCTCGAATCCAGTAATTTATTCAGCTGTGCCTGGTTACTTGAAGAGAGTTGTGTTGAATTTCCATAATAGAGTCCTTTTTAGGAATCAAGGGAGAAAGAAGGTTGTATGTTAAAGTAAAAGTTGAGTAGTACTGTTGCAGCTCATAAGTTGAAGCAACGATTCAATTGTTTTTCGCGATCAGAAGAGGAATAACTTAAATCACTGTTCATCTGTTTTATTTATTTATTTATTTGTTTTTATACTTTTTTATTACAGCTCCTCTAAATTTAAATCGCAGCAAGGACACACTGATATCACAGAATTTTGGAAGAACATCTAAGATGAAAGGATTAATATGTGAAAACCAAAAGGAAGCAATTTATAATGTCAGAAAACATGAAATATTAATGAGGATAAATTATATTAAATTCTTTAAGCGAATGAGGCATAAAATGTAAATCTAAATTTGATAATAAACATGTGTTAAAATCTCACATTCTCCCTCCAAACAAAAGAGCGCAATGACATTGCACATGAAAATGATAACTAAACTGTAAAATAAATAACTGTGATAGGAAGAAGCACGAAGTCAATTATTGTTTGAGGTCTGCACGCCACCTGTGCTTCTTGTTCTTGCATGCGGTGGCAGCAGCTCTTGTTGGATATGCTCCTGTAACAGATACAAAGTATTCCTAGTGAGGTAGACCTGCATCAGGAACATTTGGCCTTCCCCATGTAAACCCTACCCAGGCTGATTATAGGGGTATTCTAATATGTTTAATGTTGTAATTTTTCAATTTGTTTTTTATAACTTGTCACTAATCACAGCCTGATCTAACATTTGACAGCCAGTCACAATGATCTAGCATGTCACTGTAGATGCAAGATGGTATGCCATAAGTATTCATGAATACTAAGAAAGCTAATACAAAACTTCGAATTGACATGTCAGTGACTAACTCCACATGATAGCACTAAAATTCTAGCAGATGAATATTAACAAGTCATTCTGATATCTTCATAACTCTTTTAACCCACAGATCCCTAATGAAAACAGGCCTTGTGCATTAAAAGGATTCAATAAAGTAGACTCAATGTTTGGGTAGATTAATAATTTTAGGATAACAGACGGCCAAACTGTTGAATTTGTGGCTTATCATACAGAAGCCCAGGATTCTTTTAGTCACTTGATGCATGCATGGTATCGAAAACCCGCTTGTACGAAATTAACATAAAGTTTTTTGAAAACTAAGGTATTGTATTCCTTGTGGTAGTAATCTACAATCAACTCTCAAGGTCTTACCAATTCTACCAATGGACTGTATTATAACATTAGTAACTAGGAATAAATAAAAGTTGTTGACTAGGATGGGAACTTCACTAATGTTTTTGCAATCTGGGTTCTGAAGATAGGCTAATTTAGAAGCAAAGAACTTTCTTTGTATTTACTTGATCCAATATAATGGGCACGCTTAGTTTTTAAGATTAAGAGTTCATTTTTGGCTCCTTTTTTTGTCATTGCCTGAAGTTTAGTATGCAACCATCAGGAATGAAAAAAAAAATATTATTATCATATATAAATATTGGAATATATGACAGCACGAAAAAAAATGTTCATATATAATTGTATACAAATCACGCTGTGAGCAAAACGGTTTAAGCTAATGAGTAATTTTTTCGATCTATTGTACACTTGTACACTAAATTGAAATAATATAGGTATATACAATATTATAAAATGATCAAAGCAACACAGAGAAAATATTATAACAAAATGATGCATGAATTCGTAATGCGCAGACGTAAAAAATTTTTTTTTTCAAAAATTCACCATAAATCGAAATATTGTGCTAGAGACTTCCCATTTGTTGCAAAACGAAGGTAATTGATTGAATATTACTTGACTGTAAGTGTTTCAGCTTACAATTGCAATGTTGACCATTTCAGTCGAGTTAATTGCACACATTTTCATGTATAAATCTTTATGTAACGGCTAATATAAAATGGTGCAAACATTACAACAAAGTGACAAAAGAATTTTTTAGATTTTCGGCAGAGTTACCTTGCGCAAACGTAAGGAAAAAGTTTTGTTTTTGAATTCACCATAAATCGAAATATTGTGCTAGAGACTTTCCGTTTGTTGCAAAATAAAGGTAAATGATTGAATATTACTAGAATGTAAGAGTTTTTCCTTACAATTGCGTTTTTTTATCATTTCGGTCAAGTCAATTTTGACCGAAGGTTGAAATTTTGGCACTTATCGTGATTTTTATGTAAATATTACAAAACTGATAAAAGCTACAACCATCAGTTATATTTTGTTGTATTTTACATGAAATTGCACACATTTTCATATATAAAACTATATGTAATGGCTAATATAAAACGGTGCAATAATTACGACAATGTGACAAAAGAATTTCTGAGATTTTCGCCAAAGTTACCGCTCGCTGACGTAAGGAAAAAGTTTTTATTTTTTAAATTCACCATGAATCAAAATATTGTGCATGAGACTTCCAATTTG
>NC_087221.1:3406571-3423312 GCF_015104395.2 Macrobrachium nipponense | reverse complement strand
TAAAAATTTATGTGCAGTGCAGGAATAATTTCGTTTTGGAATTAAAAGCGAGTGAAAATAATATGTGTAAACAGACACAGACAGTTTTGGAGAATATTGAAGAAAAAGAAAACCTTTAAAAAATCAAGCAAGCTTATTAAAAGGAACGTACTCTATCCCAGCGCACAATGTACAAAAGAAAGAAAAGAAATCATGCCACCTACTTCCAGGAAAAAAAATCCACCCCATTATCTAACTCTCTCTCTCTCTCTCTCTCTCTCTCTCTCTCTCTCTCTCTCCTCTCTCTCTCTCTCTCTCCATATATATATATATATATATATATATATATATATATATATATATATATATATATATATATATATATATATATATATACATATCCTGTAAAATCTGAAATATGGACAACAATAATCAGAAGCTGTTCAAAGAAAGTCACCGGCTGTTGTGGAAAATCGCGTTACTAAATTTTTGTATACAGATAGTGCATAAGTTTCTTAACCAAACTTTTAGTGATGGCAAATGTTACCTTAAATCTAATGCTAAATTCAAGTTCTCGTCAATGTTTTCACCCCAAAAAAATATCTTTTTGGGTATTTTCTTTCATATTCTAACTTTCCTTTATTGTGTTTTTGCAGTTTTCCCACGACTCTGCAAACATTTTTCATAAAAGGAAAAGACTTTACGTGAAAACACTGTATCCATATATATCTCAAAAGAAAGTGATTGAAGTGCCAGTTCAAGTCTAGGCAACTTTACTGCAAAGCATTCACCTTAAACGCATATATAACTGTATATATCTGCTTATAACCCTTTATACATTCCAGTATGGTCCTCTGAGAAAAGAGCTGTAAATATCTGATTTTTTTTTTTTCTGTTATAGGTGAACCACGTCTGTATGAATGCTTGTTGGCAGGGGGGTGAAAGAATAAATCGGAATTACATGATCCATTCGTGAGTCAGGTATTTGGTATATGGTAAATAATATAAATAACAAGTAATGTTCTGGTAAATGAAAATACGATTCGACGCAGGCTGTTATGTGTGACTTCTGAGCGCTTTTGCGGACATATCCTTTCTTTGCTTTTCATATGATAAAAGTTAAAGCAAAGACATTTTCTTCATACACTGCTAATGGGATAGCCTGATGTATATTTAGCTATATCTAAATATATCTAACAATCTTTTTATGCGACAGTAAAGTTGGGATTTTACCAAGGAAAACGAAAAACCTATTCATAGTTAAAATATTTAAGATTAAGTGAACATTTGAGTGTTCATACATATATATGTATGAGACTTTTTAGTTGACTAAAAAAAATCTGTAGAAAAATGATAAAAACAGGTTAAACATTTTAGGCTCATTCATATTTATTTTATATAAATTCGTACATTTTCCTCAAATTCATTCCATGCAATTTTCCTTTCATTCCGATAAAATCCAATAAATTCGCACGATGCTGTTCATTGAAACGATTTTTCACCGGGAAATGGAATTAAAATTAAATTTTAAAACAAGTAACAGGGATCAATAACAAACAACAGGAATGGAAAAGTTGATGACTCTAAAAGCTTTAGTTTAGTTGCAAGCTCTTCATAACAGGTTATTCTTCAAATGTTTTGTTAGCTTTGCCACTAACACCGATGAGAATGGACAAAGTGGACTTTCCAATTGGAATTTCAACCATAAATAAACGAGTAAGAAAGAGATGATAAATTCATAGTGAGCATCACCATTAATGCCCCAACGCCATGTGACAAAAAAGGCTTTATAGCAATTCTACCTGTTATGTCATCCTAGCGTTGTATCAGCCTCAACACTTCACTCATCTCACGTCAAACGTCTAATTGTTCTTACCCAAGAAGGTCTGAATCTTTAATTTTAATTGGTACCCGCAGCAGACCATTATAGTAGATTCACATCTACCGTGCATCTGATGTCTAGGCCAGTCCCTTACGACGCTCCTGATTGGCTGTTGGTAAGCCAGTTACTGGGCTGCAAACTCTCATTCTCTTGAGAGAGTTCACAGAGGCAGGGTATATGTTCTACCTCTCTTGAGGGATACTTTTGAAAGACATATCCCTCAGGAGATGTGAAATATACATTCTGCCCATGTGAAATTAATACCAGACAATTGGAAGAATTTGAGAGAAAAATACCTAAAGGATTCTATGACACAAAAAAAAAAAAAATAAATAAATAAAATAGAAATTATGGCTGTCACAAAAAAATCTATGAATGTGGATAGTTGTCATACTTTTATTATTCAGACAAAATTTATTCTACAGTTATAGGAATTCAAACAAGTTCAAGAGATATAGATATTAAAGCTATATCAAGTGAACTCTCGCCTGTTGCTATAGCTCTTTGCACTGATTCAGTGGATCCACTCTCATGCCGATTACATCGATTTTTCGCACTTTTTGGTCATTACATCATATGTTTTAGTGTTTTAGTTAACGGAGTGATAGCGATTTGAAAATGAAAATACTTTTGCGAACATCACGAAAAATGTTTTTGGATGAAAGGTTGAAATACTTATTTTATGATATCATGAAATGTTCAGACCTGACAGCTGTCCAGTAACGCATTTCTTAAACCCGATGATGATCTAAGCAAGCATAATTAGCAAAAAAATTTACTTACGACGTTAAAACAAGGTTTAGTCACTCGGCAGCCGGACTATTATGGAAAGCGCCCAGGAACTGTTCTTTTTCTGCAATGGATAAAACGTATGGTTTAGATTATACTTATTAAATTCAAACCTATGACATTTTAGCCATTGACTTGGATGAAATCTCTTTAAAAAAATAACTTTAATGGGGAAGGGAGAAGAAAATAGAAAATATCAGTGAAATTACTGGTCTCATTTCTTTTTTCTCTTTTAAGAACAAGATGAAATAGCAAACATTAAAAGAAATTCAGTTGGAGCCGGGAGGATTATTACAAGTTACATAAACATCAAGGCGGGAAAAAAGCCAACACAAGTATCCGGGAAAACCTGGTTTGTATTAATACCACAATTTTTTTGTTTGTTTTTTTTTATACTTTCAGCCCGAATTTCTTATTTTCTTTATTATCATTAATAGTAATTTTCAATTTTTTTTATTATCTATGTAATATTTTTTGGGTTCATTTTTTTACAGAAGGAATTATTTTTCATCTTAACAAGTATTTGTTCATTTCATAAAGAATTTCCAAGAATGGGAGAGTGGAAATGAACTCCTGAAAGTCAGAGCATTTGACTGATAAACGATTCACGCAAGACCAAAATGTAATGTTATGCTCACCCCAAATGTTAATCTTCTTTTACGTCGTCCTTGAACAGTAACCTCTATAATCTAACACCATACGACCAAGGTTGCCTGATATTTTAGACAATGAAAGAATGCTATCAGAATGCTATCCAAGACATGAATATACATAAAAAAGGACGTTTGTTTTTATCACCCAAAATGCGAAGGAAAAACTATTGATTCCGCCAAACGGTTTCTCAAAACCAATCTATTTATTAAGATGGTATCAAATATAACCTCTCCAATCAAGTTATTTTTTCTATTGTATCTTGGATAACAAATATTTCATTTACTTAACATGCTTCTTCTCAGGCTATAAATAATTTATCAGTGAAGAAATAAATACATTCATGTATGTTAAGATTTTTGTATAGTACAGAAGTCACGGTGATCATCCACAATCACCCCGAGTATGCTATTGATTCGTTGGAGATTTTAATCGGTAGAAAAGGTTAAAAGAATGGTCATGACCTTCTCTCGCATGCATGCACACACGCACACAAAATATAAGGAGCAAAATCCACCGGAAAACATTAGCTTTGCGTCTTCTATTTTCTTTGGCTCGGCGATATTCAGATAAATAGAAACGATTAAAAGGAAACTATATTTACGACAAATAAAATCTGACCAGAATTGGCTGTGTGTAAACTTATTTGGATTAAAAATGTTAAAACTGGGGTGAATTAAAAAGGCCCCCAAAAAATGTGAGGATAAGTTGAAGTGTTCAAGAGACCTCATGAATAATTTGGACATCTATGCTGCTGACAATTTATGGAAGTTACTCCCTGGACACTCATTTGGAGAAACATTTTGTCCCTTTCTCTTGTTCCCAGTACAGCGGTTAGATATGGATAAAGATCTCTCTCTCTCGCCCGTGCCCGTGCAATTATATAAAGGAATAAAAAAAAATGTGAAGTGACATTATTTGCATTTTATTATTTAAGAATAAATTTTCCTTGTGGCAACATATATCTCGTTAATGTCGACATATTTTGTGTAAGTATACGTACAATAACTCCTCTAAGAAGAACGTTTCCCCTTTGCATTTTTGAGAAATCAAGGTAAAGAAGTCGATAGTTTACTAGATTTATAATATTTTTAGTGTATTGCCTGTTATGAATATTTTCCTTTCCTTTTAAGCAATATAGCAGACTCTTCATATTAGATAACACTAAACTCATATATTACCTTAGAAGAAGGGTATTTATTTTACTTTATCAATTCTTAAATACAATTATAATTATCATCCTCATAGTTTGACTTTACATTATCTATAATTTCCCATCTGCGTAGCCGGTCTACAAAAGTCTCTTTCCATTTATCACAATATAAAACCATTATCCATATATTAATTTGTGTGAAAATATACAGATGTTTCAGTATTTGCTTTTACAGACTGTATAACTTTAAACTCTTGTGGTGTCCTTTCGAATCTTGGATTGTATAAAATGATTCTGTTTTAATATGTTGTGTCTTATTCTATTTATGGTTGTATTTTGTTACGCATTCAAAAGATATAAGTGTCTTTTTTCTTTAATAACATTACAATGATAACATATGTTTTACTTTAAATCTATGGCAAGAAATTTATTGTAGGTTACATAAATCATTTCTGAAGAAATGTACCATATTTATCATAGTCACACAAAATCCAATGTATAGTGTATCCAGGAGAGCACAATAAAACGTTAAGAATTTTAAATTTCTCCAACTGGAACACCAGGTCTTATTTCAAATTAGTTATACCATAATGTTTACTTTTGTCGAGTTTATTTATGCAAATTTATGACAGATAAGCTAGTTCATTTCTGTTTCCAGTAATAACATTTCCGATAATTTTATAGAATAAACTATAAAATTTATCAAGTGCCCTGGTACTTTAAATGAAAAACTTCCCTTATTCTGAAAGGACGTTCAGAAATCAGGTTATTTCGAGATATGAATTAGGATGCAATACGAAATAAAAAAAATACTGTTTTATGTGACATATCTGAAAATGATTACCCAATATAGCGTCTCTGCGCACAAAACAAGTAACGCAATTACAAATAGGGTTATGAAGACGACACCCTTAGCCGGGATCGCTCAACGGAATGTGACATGTCAGAATAAACTTATTAGTGCTCTGGTACCATGTTTCAGACATACGTCATTTGGCTGTATTATAAATACTATTTATTTTGAACTGGGTCTAAGAGACATCCAATCGAAGAATCAGAGATTCTCAGATCCATGTACTTAGGCTCTACTCTAAAAATAGGAAAGGATAAGTAGGGTCCTTCAACAATTCCTGTAAACTACAAACCATTGCTTTGTTGTTATTTACAGAAGCTTCCAGCACGTTGTTCCGAGACTTTGTTGTCTCGAATCCAGTAATTTATTCAGCTGTGCCTGGTTACTTGAAGAGAGTTGTGTTGAATTTCCATAATAGAGTCCTTTTTAGGAATCAAGGGAGAAAGAAGGTTGTATGTTAAAGTAAAAGTTGAGTAGTACTGTTGCAGCTCGTAAGTTGAAGCAACGATTCAGTTGTTTTTCGCGATCAGAAAAGGAATAAGTTAAATCACTGTTCATCTGTTTTATTTATTTATTTATTTATTTATTTATTTTTATACTTTTTTACTCAGAGCTGTATCTTTATTACAGCTCCTCTAAATTTACATCGCAGCAAGGACACAATGGTATCACAGAATTTTGGAAGAACATCCAAGAGGAAAGGATTAATATGTGAAAAACAAAAGGAAGATATTTACAATGTCAGGAAACATGAAATATTAATGAGAATAAATGATAATAAATTCTTTAAGCGAATGAGGCATAAAATGTAAATTTAAATTTGATAATAAACATGTGTTAAAATCTCACATTCACCCTCCAAACAAAAGAGCGCAATGAAATTGCACATGAAAATGATAACCAAACTGTTAAATAAATAACTGTGACAGGGAGAAGCACGAAGTCAATTATTGTTTGAGGTCTGTACGCCACCTGTGCTTCTTGTTCTTGCATGCAGTGGCAGCAGCTCTTGTTGGATGTGCTCCTGTAACAGATACAAAGTATACCTAGTGAGGTAGACCTGCATCAGGAACATTTGGCAGTCCTAATAAGCCTTCCCCATGTAAACCCTACCCAGGCCGATTATAGGGGTATTTTGATATGTTTAATGTTGTAATTTTTAAATTTGTTTTTTATAACTTGTCACTAATCACAGCTTGATCTAACATTTGACAGCCAGTCAGAGATGACATAGCATATCACTGTAGATGTGATATGGTATGCCATAAGTGTTCATGAATACTAAGAAGGCTAATACAAAACTTCGAATTGACATGTCAGTGACTACCTCCACATGATAGCACTAAAATTCTAGCAGGTGAATATTAACAAGTCATTCTGATATCTTCATAACTCTTTTAACCCACAGATCCGTAATGAAAACAGGCCTTGTGCATTAAAAGGATTTGATTAAGTAGACTCGATGTTTGGGTAGATTAATAATTTTAGGATAACAGACGGCCAAACTGTTGAATTTGTGGCTTATCATACAGAAGCCTAGGATTCTTTTAGTCACTTGATGCATACAGGGTATCCAAAACCCGCTTTTACCATTGGATTGTATTATACCATTATTAACTAGGAATAAATAAAAGTTGTTGACTAGGATGGGAACTTCACTAATGTTTTTGCAATCTGGGTTCTGAAGATAGGCTAATTTAGAAGCAAAGAACTTTGTTTGTATTTACTTGATCCAGTATAATGGGCATTATGATTAGGGTTAGCATCAGATTTCTTGAATTTATAGTAGGCTTCGTTAATGTAAGAGGCAACATCAGAGGGTCTGTTCATATCAAGGTAATTCCAAATATTGGCCAAAGGTTCACACTGTGATCCTACATTACTACTGAAAGAAGTAGATACTTGAGGAGGTTGAACATGCTGTTTAGCAGTATCTGAAAGAGAGCTTAAGTTACTTTCAGGACAAGTATTTTGATGAGGTGAAATCCACAACGGGCCATTTAACCAGATCATATGTTGTTGGATGAATTCAGTGATAGAGAAACCCCTTGTTATGAGGTCATAGGGATTCTCCTCCACTTTGGCATTGAAATTGATTGAGAAACCATATTTCTCATCTTGGTTCCTCTTGAACATTGATATATATTTGATGACATTGCATGTAAATATACTCTTTGTAGAAACAGTCTGCAAGAAGCCACTGTAACACAATCTGAGAATCTACCGCAACTATAACATTTTGAAACTTGATTGAGGTGAATGAGTCCATAACTATTGGGAGATATTTGAGAGCTAGATCTAATACTCCCATAAGTTTTAGAGTTGGAAGTGTATTCGCTTTTTAGGGAGTAAGCCTTGATTTGGCACGCAATAACTGTGAGCCTCCATCATGAACATTGTGAACTGCAAAATCATAATTAGATTTAGAAGCGTCCTAAAAAATGTGCTGTAAATTGATTTGATTTTGATTGATGCAAGATCAAGGCAAAGGCAATGAGATCAATATTCCTGGCATGGGTGTCACCCATGGCAGTTTTAAATCCCACAATTAACTCATGATTGATTTCCCTTTGGTTGTAACAGGTAGTAGAAGACCCAAGGAGTCAAAAACTTTTGATATTAGAGACAGAATTGATATTTTAGCATTTGCTGAAGGGTCTTGTACCTTGTCAGTTATTTGAATGGAATAACTTTCCATGAAATACTTAAGACTCAAGACCTTTTCATATTCGGTGCCATGGATGCCAAGACTACCATGTTTCGCCATGGCTAATACAAGTTTTCGATTGTTGAAGTTCCATGAACTAAGATAGAAACCACCTTGTAGCATATGAGATTGTTCACTTAAAAGTTCTTCAAGGCTATGTACATTGTTACTGCCCAATTATGACGCCATTGCGATGCCAAGTTTGGCAACATGCACCAACTAGTGACAAATGTTTTAAATGGATGGTGCAAGTCACAACTGCGTCAGTGTTGCGTCTTGCGCAATGGCATGGCAACAAGTTATAGTTGTCACAACTCGACTGCATATGTGTTGGGCAGTGTTGTCCATCTGCTATCAAGTAAAAAAACTTGACGTAATGGCTTCATAATTCGGCAGCTATGAAGTACATGGCTTTGAATCAAAATGGTGGCATAATGAGCAAATTGCCAATATATGAGTCAGACATTACTGATTGTCTATGATATAAAGATTAAAATCTATGTGAAAGTGAGAACGGCATTTTATTTTACATTGATATTAACTATCAGCATAGCCAAAACAACCTGCAAAATTGTGTGACTTCATTAAAGGTAAATACAAAATTACCACTTAGAGCAAATGTCAAAACGATTTCAAATGCTATGACGTATCTAAAAATAACAGTTATAAAAATATGCATAAATGCTGAGTATTTCTAAATACATTTGGTACTAATCAGCTAAGGACTAATTCCATCAGTGCACTTCACATGATGCACTGTAAGCTTTACTAAAGGGTGTTTGCAGCGTTATTTCGCCCTTATCTGTATCGACTTTATAGCTTTCTACCCTACATCCATTTTTATTTTCTTCAATCAATCCTGTTGTCTAACACCTACAACTGTTACTTCTTAGCCCAACTGTGAGTGTTTCCTCCCAGTTCCATCTTCAGATATTCGCCTTTTTTTCCTTTTATATTCTAGATTTCTTTAACTTGCTGTCCAACCCATCTAACTCCCTCGTTTCACTATCTTAAGTGATAAATGCAGAAAGTGCCCTATTGCTTCACTAGACAACCTAATTGTCATAAATCAAACTATCAAAGATAGAACAATAGAATAGATAAACAGAATACAAGCTGGATCATGACGTGTAAAATAGCTGATGTTTGCAGAAAATATATGCAAGAATTTCAGGCTGAAAAAATAGGGGTAAGAATAATGTCATAAGTTAAATGAATATCAAGAATCTGGAGCAAAGAATGGCAGTACACGTCATGATCCAGCTTGTATTCTGTTTATCTATTCTATTGTTCTACCTTTGATAGTTTGATTTTATGAAATTAATTAGGTTATCTAGTGAAGGCAATAGGGGCCCTTTCTGCATTGTATAACCAAAAAAATTGAAGCGTTACATCATCTTATTATTTGGAATTAAAACCAGGAAGGAAGCAAGATATATGCGGACAACAATAAACCTAGGTATGATTTCACTTTTTATGCAGCTCAGACCTTTTTAACTCTAAATACCATTTCCCTTATTCATGGCTTGATTTGTCCTCCTTTTTCTCTCACTAAATTTCAACTCAAGAATGGCTGTATGATATATTATTCTTCCTAAATATTTAAAAGTTTCAATCTCATAAATTTTTTTTCATGTAGCATATTGCTATACATTCGTGCATAATCTGCCTTCATTACAAGAGTTTTCCTTATATCTATTTTACTTGTTAACATACCATCAGCTACATGGACTAAGTCTTTAAAGTTTTTATTTCTGCTCAACTATAAACATTCTCTTCAATCTCCAAGCGCTTTGTTTATTATCACTTATATGACAAAGAAAAGAAAAAGAAAAAGATAGGATTCCCTGATAACACTCAATTCAACTTTGGGAAGATCATATCCACATTAATCTTGCACACGTGCAAGCAATGCACACACACACACACGCATATATATATATATATATATATATATATATATATATATATATATATATATATATATATATATTATATATATATATATATATATATAATATATATATATATATATATATATATATATATATATACTGTAATGCACTACACTATTTTAATACAGATATTTTCCATATCTGTAAATAAACCCATGACCCAAGGGTCATTGGGCGAATTAGGAAAGTGATCAATAGCCATAACAAAAACGTAAAAACTAGACCATGCCATGCAATGCTTGCAGTGGCCTGGTTGCATTTGTCTGTATAAACAATTATCATCTCTTGTAAACAGGTCACAACACCTTCCATGGGAAGCTGTTGGACCTATTCACCTGTAGCGGAAACACATGACTTCCGAGCCGTATGGCTACGTACTTGTTATTCTTGTAAACGCTGAGATAGCTAGTGTTAAGCTATCGATGCGACACTCTGTAAAGTTAGTTCTACCTAAATTCTCAAACTGAGCGGTCATCTGACCAACCTTTCCTATACTCCAGTGATGGAGCAGAGAAATAAAGTTGTTAAGAAGTTAACTCAGGAAGTTTGAGTCATCTCCCCAATTCTAAAGAAGAACAAAATCTACTTGATGTCACTTCAACGAGAAAGGGAAAGAACCACAATGCTTGCGTATCACAGTCGCAAGAATAGACATATAACTGATCTCCGTCCTATACCATTGTAAGTGGTGGACCGGAGATATATATATATATAATATATATATATATATATATATATATATATATACATACATATATATATATATATATATATATATATATATATATATAATATATATATATAATATATAAATATAACGCATGTCCACAGGTGAAAAATAAGAGATGGGTTGTAGGTCCCGACCGGTTTCGACTTTATTTCCAGGCTATTGACGAATGACTGATACATGATATTGGAAGTCACAAATATATATTATATATAATCTATATATATATATAGATATTATATAATATAACTAATATATATATATATACTATATATCTATTATATGTATGTATATATGAACATTCTTGATCACGAAGTATATAAAACGTGATTTTATGGATAAATAAAGGTTTTGCCACGGAGGAAAATGAAAGGCGAGAGAGCCAAGAACTTTCGGTCTACCACGACCGGTTTACTTAGGCACAACTGATCATACAGAGAAAAACATAGTAAAAGTATGCTTATAATATATATATATATATAGTATATATATATATATATATATATATATATAGTATATATATATATATATATGTATATTTATACAGATATATATATATATATATATATATATATATATATATATATATATATATATATATATATATATATATATACATATATATATATATATATATATATATATATATATAGTATGATGTATTTATACATATATATATATATATATATGTAGTATATATATATATATATATATATATATATATATATATATATATATATATATATATATCGCTTTCTCGTATATTTAAGCTGTCTTTGTTAGTTGATGAATTCTGTAAGGGAGTCATATGACTTTGCAGTTTTGCTTTGTTTTTTAGGTGTTTGGTTTACCACCTTCTACCCCGGTATTAGGGAATTGCTTAAGTGCCTTATTAACGATCGTTGTTTTTGTCTTCTTATGGACCCTTGTGGACTCGAGTGGAAGGCTTCGTCGCAAGGGTGGTGATACGTGACAGTTCAGTTCGAGTTCCACCTTACAACTTGACGCTTTCCAAAGAATTTAAGGTCACCTCTGCCCGTATCTACAAAGAACTGTGTAGTTTGCGGCGTGCAAGTTTCGTTGACGTCCCGGATTCTCGGAGGCTACCCCCCTCGGGGTCCCTGTGCTACTTTGGGTTACCTACAGGTATTGCAGCTTGACCAGACTGACCCAATCATCAGCGTCAGTGAGTTCTTGAAACTCATGGAGAGAAGTAGGGCGGCTTTCTACAGGCATGAGATGTTTTCATAACTATTTAGACGGTCGTGTATCTGTAGACTTGCACGCCCCTGTTTGCAGTACGGTCTTCTGGACCATATGTTTTCTGATGAGATGTTCTGGCAAGCCTCTCGTGGTTATTCGTTATGTTGACGTTGTAAGATTATGAATTTTCATTATTGATTATTTATTAACTGAAAGTTTCTGGTTCATTATAGTTATTCATAATAGTGTATATTCTAGTTACTAACTTAAGTTTTGTGTAATTTAGTTTGTATATGTTATGTAGGAGTAATATAAAGTTTCCCCATTTATTTTATCTTGCTTCCTTCTTCCCAACTTAGTTTCTTAGGCTGCCAGTCAACGTCAGATGGGATCTGTCATGCCCGATCGAAATGGGCGGGGTTTAAGCAAGTTTGAATGTGAGTGGGGTGTTTTTTATCCAAGTCAGATCTGATCAAGCCCGGGCAGTCAAGCCGATCGACAAACCTGACAGTTGAGGATTGAATGAGCAACTCACGGTCCGACACGACAGTCAAATGGGGGGTTTTTCAGATTAAGTCGTTCAGAACTGATAGTTTGACCGTGAGTGGTGTCTTCGACGAGGCTTGATGAACTAGGAGGTCATTTACCAAGAAACGGCACAGAGAGGATATCGTTCAACATGTCAGACTTTCGATAGATAGAGTACTGGACGGGGTTCTTCAAGATTTATAAGTCGTAGCAATGTCTGTGGAATATAAAAAGTAAAGACTATTCTGACAAACACGCAAGAAATGCAGCTTATCAATCGAAATTTGAGAAACTAGAGAAAGTTTCTAATGCAACGAAAGAAATGGTGAACAAAAACGATAAATAATAGATATAAGACCTTCATATCGGAAAGAATTAAGGAGGTAGAGGCCTCTAAGAAATCAGGAAGTGGTGCATAAGACGTTTCGTCCCTTAGACATGATATAGATACATATTTTTCTAATTTCTTTACACTGAATTTTGTAAAATTTCATATAATTGCAATTTACCTTATGAGTGTAAACAAAATTAAATTACATAAAACTTTCATTCACCAGTGATGTTGGAGACTGAAGGACGTAGCGTTTTTTGATCCTGGATTAACGACAAGGTTTTCAAAATACCAAATTACGTAATACACACACACACACACACACACACACACACACACACACACACACACACACACATATATATATATATATATATATATATATATATATATATATATATATAGCATGTGTGATTGTGTGTGTGTTTAATAGTAATGTATATTATACAATACGTAAATAAATCTCTCAAAACAAAGCAAAAAATTGTGCCTGTTGAGGACGTTTAATGTTATATTTCAAAGTAAAAGAAAAATAAGAAAGTAAAATTAGGATATTTCTTAACGACATTGCTAAAAAGCTCCTAAAGGTACTTGGTGCTGATGCGAAACAGTGTAGCGTAATGACTGGTTACACAAAGATTTATTACCTTTTCACTTTTATAATTTCCTACACTAATTTTATACACTAAAATTGTTTGAAATATGGTGTGTAGAAGAGTCGATTATTTTGAGTTTCTAAAAGCTAGTTTTATTTTTTATCAAAGATACAAATATGTGTTCATGAGTTTTATCTATATTGATTATATAGTCTTTGCAGAGCGTTGTCCAAATAGCTTAACGTGTCTCCAGCATGACTCTTCCAAGAGCTTTGGGCAATATGGTCACACTCAATTTTTATATCTTGATAAGAACAGTCAGTCGCTAAGTAGCGTAATGTGGCACTTGGACTTTCATAGGGCATTGTGGATTTCGTCATGCAAGTGTCCTTTTGCACGACCGTTATAATCATCCTGCAAAATTGAATGCTGCCTCGTCCACCCTCACGTTTATCATAGCAATCCCTAGGATCTACCTGTAATTTCCTTTAAACGCAATAAATGCGAGTTTTTTTCCAAAATTCTTTTTCGTGTTTTTTTTTTTTTTCATTGTTATACTGGCTGCAACGGCACATTCTGAGCATTTATGGTTCATTATCAGATATTCCCTCCGCACGTTCGTCGTGTGGTTGCCATCTTAAGACCGACTAATTAGTTCAGGACCGGGCAGTACGAGATTTTTGCAGTCATTTTTTGGAGTCTCCTCCCACTCGGTTCTCATCGTACGACCAGATCGACTGTGAATGGCCCGCCTTAGGTTAGCTTTATCTGGCCAGTGATTTGGAAGGTACCTACCCACCGAAGTTATAATATTTGAAATGTCCTATTTCATGGTTAGGGTTTAGTTTAGCTGTAGGTGGTCTATTAAAAGATCTTAAGGTTGGTTTTCAATTATTTCTTTATAATTCATCAGACTCTATATTTACCAACCATTACCTTTTATTTTGTATAAATAAATATATATCTTTGTTGATTTGTTTGTTCTTTTGTTCCGAAGTTGCTGTGTTACACTTTCACTGACCGCGAATTCTTAGTTAAGATAAGAACCCTTGAAATTACGGCCGTAAATAAGGTCGTAACACATACATACATACATACATACATCCATGAAAATACATACTATTTTTTATCCGGTCGCATAAAACGACTCGATGCATCTTCAGATTGAATTGTTTGAGGATGTAATAAACATTTTGGGCGAAAACAGATTAAACTTGCAACCAAGAGATAACATCTCATAAAACGATTCCTCAGGCGTGAAGAGAGATCTGAGCTGGAGCGGAAGTTTAACAGATAAAAGAAAATTCTGAGTAAAAAAACAAAACAAAACAAAGGGGGTGGGGGGGGGGGGGGGGGGGGGGGGGGGAAGGAGCGTGGTAAAGAAGTTTAAACCGAAATGGCAAATTCGTTCTTAAATATAATCTTGAGATCTTAGAGCGTCTGTTTTCAACATTTTATGCAAGTGTTGCCTTTTAACCATTTCTGTTTCCTTTCCTGAAGCGTGAAAAAACCACCTATTACAGTTACTTTTTGGTTTCTGCTTTTACACTTACGATAATAATTGTATATACATCTTTATTTAGACTTTCAAATTATTTTATTTACAAGGTATTTTTTTAAGGAAGGTTTAGAATGAGAACTCATTTATATTTTTTCACAGATCAACTGTATGTTATATATTCCACAGACGCTACCTTTCTCATTCTTAATAAATCTCATTCGAAATACCCAAAATATTTTCATCAATATTGTAATTTTTTTTTTTATTAATTATGCCACAATACATCAACTAACTGTGGGCAAACGGCAGACTTTTAAAACAAAAAACTTGAGGATTTTCCAATCAAAATTAATAAGTAATAAGTCAATGTTATGACCCTTGTTGGGCGGGGCGTGCAAGTTCTTTTGCACAAGAATAGGAGAGGACAGTGATCTTACCAAGTATCCAGATAAATCAGTCAGCGGGGGGGGGAGGCAAAAACACACAGGAAAACTCAACAATATTTATTAACAAACAAAGCAAAAAAAAAATTATTCAGCCTTTGTGACTATACAGGACACAGCTTTAGTCTTTACTACTCCCATAGGAGTTCCTAAACACTAACACTAAACCCTAGACAGATAATATTGAGAAAAATACTGCATAAATTAGTAAAATGGGCCCAACACCAACATAAATATAAAAACCATACCTATAACTAAGCAGAAAAGGAAAGAAGTAAGAGACCAACAGGGGGAAAACTTAATTCTCCTACCTACAATTATAAACTAAATCTTAAATATAAAAAATATCAACATATTAATAGATATATAATACCCACAAGAAATAACGAAAATTACAGCATCACTCGTGACAAGATATACAAAAGACTGGCATATATATATATATATATATATATATATATATATATATATATATATATATATATATATATATATATATATATATATAAATACAAAGCGGCAATAAGAAATGCCAACAGTCTCGAACGACTCACATATATACGAAAGTAAATAACAAAAATAATACTCGGGAAGAGCTCCTCACACTGAATAAGGGCTGAATGGATGCCCAAACGAGTCAGGCTAAACAGTCGCCTTGCTGAAGGCCGAAATACAGGGGAGCCGTGATCTCTTACATCCACTGAATGCCACGTATCAGGCCAATACTCCGCTATCTGAAGGGCGTGCAGCTACACAGGTCACCAATACCATGGGGAAGGAGTCTGTCGTGCTCCCGACCAAAAACACAAGGGAAATTCCCTACCTGGTAGCAACCGCCCTACTTGCACCTTCACGGGCCTCAATGCCCCCACCGCTGCAGCTCAGAAGGACGTCGTAGACAAACACAGTGATGTCCTCCCACGTCCACTCTGTCGGGATCCAGCGCCGATATCAGAGCCCGCAGGAAAGTACGCACAGTAAGGGGGGAAGGAATCACCGCAGATGGCAGAAATGCCCCCTGCGCCTTCAATACTGACGACGACAAATCCTTCGAAGGGCGATTAAGAAAAATATGCCAGCTGCACAACCATGCGGGGAGAAGTAGCGACCCCGAACTCTTCACGGGAAAAGTTGTGCCCCTCCAATATCCTCACTAGTGTCCTTTTCACAACCACCCGAAAGATAAACAAAACAAAAAAACTAGCATTAATAGGATGCTCACAAACATTTAACAAGCGGGGAGGAGGTTTAACAAGCAGTTCGCTTGATGCTCAGCCGAGACCAAAGTAAAGCTTCAAAACTAAAGCCTTAAAAACTAATTTCCTTACGCTAAATTTTATATACAACAAAATATAACAAAAGCAGTAACAAGGCTGAGATAAAAAGCAAAAGCAATGCCAATTACGTAATACATGATAGTCAAGAATTAAAGAAAAGGAAAGA
>NC_087221.1:3387318-3404818 GCF_015104395.2 Macrobrachium nipponense | reverse complement strand
ACAGATCATGAGTCTCTCTTCCCCTTGAGGTAACATCATTGAGGAAGGAAACTCACAAGGGGGGGAACTGGAATTCTAATGAGCGCTCTTATCTCCATGTGGTCAGTTAGAGGAAAGGTAGAAGTGAAAGAGATGGAGAACAGGTAACATAGAGATGCATTCGAAAGGGGAATTATCAGGAGTAGAAGAGAAAAAAAATGATACAGATGCTGGAAAATTAAAATAGAAGAGAAAGTAAAGGACGTATATTGGGAAAAGGAAGAAAAACCCGGGTAGCAAAACGAGAAGGAAAGAGAGGAACAATTATAAGTTTTTCCTAACGAATCGGTTAGTTTTAGTGGTGGTACAATGGATATAGTAGATGGTAGCTCCCGAATTTCTGGATCCTCAAAGGTTGAAAATAGGCAAAATTGAAATCCATAAATATATTTAAGGTCTGGATCTAGTTTACTAATTCTGAAGAATGTTGGGCTGGTGACCAAAGAAGTGATAGAAAGGATGAAGATGGAAGAAAAGAAAAGTAAAAATCGAGGATAATTATTACAAAACAAGAGAAGGTGGAGAGGATAAGAGAAGATAAGGAAAAGAGATTGTTGAAATCAGTTGAATTGCCTATTTTGTTGAAAAAAAAGAGAACAAGGGGTAAAGTAAAGATAGGGCGTATCAACCCACAAGATTGCTGACTCACAATAGAAATATGTGTGAGGATTTTTATTTTAATGCAGATAGACCTGATGATAACAATTTATCTATCAAAACAGAATCATAATGTGGCACATTCCCTCAATTTCTTAGAATGTTTGGAAGCTCAGCTAAACATTTTAATTCAGCTAACAAGAGAAATGTGAAACTTTCCAACAATGATTATCTTCTGCTCCTTCATGTTCTTTGTCGCAGCCATTTTCCGTTCTTTTCTCCTCTTCCTTTGCCTCACTTTTCTCCTCTCCATCTAACTCATTTTTTCTTTCGTGGGCTTAACTAATCTCTCACGCTGACCCAAAAGGATCCGACATAGTTCGGCTGCCAGAAAGGCACAAATCTGTGGAGAGAATCTTTTCTAATGTTTGAAATATCTTCCGACTTAATAAAAGGTAAAAACATTTGATATCATATAAAACAAGATCTTTGTTGTCGTCGGGATTCTCCCCCAGGGATCTCCCAAAGAGTTTCCGTGATGCTTTATTTAGAGAAAATAAAAGGAAATGTCTCAGACCTTTAGAGTTGACGGAAAGTATTTGTAGTTTTTTCTCTCTCAAAAGAAAAAAAGAAATGATTGAGATTGCTCCAGTAGATACGGGTCGAGATAACAGAGTTAAAAAAAAGTTAACAGGGAAAATCAAGAATAACGAAAAAATTTATAAAAAAATACAATTTCTAAGAAGAGAGAGAGAGAGAGAGAGAGAGAGAGAGAGAGAGAGAGAGAGAGAGAGAGTTATATTTAATCTAGTACAGTTGATATCCAACCCCCTGAGTTCGGTTAACACATATGAAAATATATTAATTCCGATGTAGAGCGAATTGGATATTAAAGGACATTTGTAGCTTAATGCATGTATATAACTCACGGTGATGTGATAAAAATTCATAATATGGCTACGTGCCGCAAACGTTCGACTTCGTTAACATGGCAAAGGGGGTTGGATATCGATTCTAATAACAAATACCTGAGTTCAACAGAGATTTGTAAGCTCGGAATCCGCATCAGCTTATTGGCAGAGTCGATAACTACACTGAAGTCCTGATTTCTCCTTTGTCCGTTGGGCGCTGGTTCGTACCCACGAGTGGAAGGAAATATCATTAACTAAAAAAGTTCCCATTCGGTTAACGTACATGAAAATATATTAATTTCGAGGTAGAGCGAATTGGATATTAAAGGACATTTGTAGCTTAATGCATGTAGTATATGAATTACGGTGATGTGATAAAAATTCATACATACATAAACACACACACACACATATATATATATAATTATATATATATAGATATAAATATATATATATATATATAATATATATATAATATATATATATATATATATATATATATATATATATATATATATATATAATTATATATAGCACATCAGTGCATATACACGAGGAAATTACATATCTCCAACATTATTTTAGCATACTTAGTATCCATCAAATTTGCTTTATACATCCGTTGCAAAATTTTTAAATAATGTTTTTATTCTCGACACCGTGTAACTGATGTTCCAAAGATGTCTTTCTATGCGAGTTTGCCATTCATTCATCACAATGCATTTTTCAAAGACCTCAATAAACTTATCTCTAGTTATTTTCCAGCTTTAAAAGTTAACGTTTTTCCTACAAACCCTTCAACTAAAGGTCGCTTGTTCAATTTTAAAGACCGTTTACATCCACTAATGACGTCTGGTGCTGTTTATAAGTTTACTTGTCCTCGATTTATTTTTGCATGCTTTTGATATTTAAGTTCCCCCACATAAAATCGTGAAAAATGACGAAGAAATTATACATTTTTTCAGTCAGCAGCCAACATCTAACATAAGTTTGGTAGAGATCCGATACGAATGTACTATGCATGACGAAACTTTAACAATATTTTCACTTAAGAACTTATCTTTATGCTGCAGTATCGGAACACAGAGGATGTAGCTAGAGCTTCTGATACTGGCTAGAAAGATCCGACAGAGAAAAAATGCCTTTTTAATGGAAAATACTTTCATTGCTGAAACTGATTATACAGTTCTGAGATGCGTTAGTTTATTTTCTGTTTTATTTTTTTTTTAAATACATGTAATCAACTTTTTATTACTTTTTTTAGATAAGTTCATGAAATAGCAAATCAAATATAATGAATTTGGGAAAGGAAGAGAGAGGCAGACAGGCAGACAGGCAGACGGAGAACACCAGTGAATTGAAGACAAGTTTTATAGAGGAAATAAAACACAGGGACAAAGAACGTGAATAAAGGGGTATTTTTTGGGAGTGGCGATCGTTGGGGGAGCTTCATTCAATGAGCAATGCAAGTCCACTTTCATTTCTCTTCACTTTCCATTTCGTCTTTTCAGAAACCAATAAATGGAACAGACCCTTGGCAAGAATATAGTCGATACATGTCACCATGGTAACGCTTTCCTATTCTATGAGGTCATTGGGTTGTGGTAATATTTCAGGGACCCGATGTGATTCCTCATCACGCTATGTTATTTCAGGGCGATAGAAATGTTCTTACATTCCATCAAGGCGTAGGTCAAGTGTTTGCTTATGGAATGTTGTCCGATTTTTACATGATGCGAGATAGAGCAGAGGCTGTTGATATATTGCCCATGTTCTTTTTATTTTCCATATCTAGTTTCTTCATCTTTTCGTATGAAAGAGATCATTTATATTTCCTGCACAGGCTATGATTTTTTTCTTTCAGGTTCGTACACTGTAAAAAAAAATACAGAAGCAACTTTTAATTTTCTGTAAAAGAAAACTATTTAGATTGACTTTTCTGTCCGTCCGCACTTTTTTCGTCTCAAGTTTTCTGTCCACCCTCACATCTTAAAAACTACTGAGGCTAGAGGGTTGCAAATAGGTATGTTGATCTAGCCACAGTAGTTTTTATTTTATTTATGGTTAAAGTTAGCCATAACCGTGTGTTTGGGTACGCTTTAGGACAGGCCATCACGGGGCCGCAGCAAAAAAAAAAAAAGAAAAACAAAATCATGGGTCATGGCTCATACAGCATTATACGCTGTACAGAAAAAACTATGACAAGGGAAGTTCGGCGCATTTTGTACTTGTTTTTTTTTTCTTCACAATTCTCCGTGCGTCAGTCAATATAAAGTCTATAAAGTTAAAATTCAAATTTACATGATTTGTGCTGAACCATTCAGTGTTTTGTGAGAAGGGAACACCAGACCCTCTTCATCATTCCCTCGGTGATTGAAGCTACATAATAAGATGACTTTTAAATTTTACTTTAATGAACAAAATCACAATTAACGGTTGTAGTCGTTCTTGCAAAAAGTCCACAAATCATTTTCCCCTTTAGAAAGAGGTTTTCAAATAATCGCTGCTCTATACTGATATAAGGTATTTATATTATTGTTCATTATTCCCTTGACACTACAATGGTTTTAGTCTCCAAGATTTTGGGAGGAAACTTTAACTCTTCAATGTTAAAAATTTATTTCCTCTTTCCAAGTTTTACAGTAAAGATTTTCTTATTATCTACTGACAAAAGCCTTGCCTCAGAATAAATCTTACGTTTCAGTATTAACTACAGTTGCGGTTTCCATAGTGTGAACGCTTATTCCTGATTTCAGTTATCTTCATCTTTTTCCTTGACAGTTGGTATGGTAGGTCTCTTGCATAAATTCGATTTTAAGCGGGAGAATGTATCAATCTTGGTTAAAAGTAGAATAAATGTTTGGGATATCTGAATGAGACTGTTTAGGTAGAAGTGGGCTCACACTGAAATTGAAAATTCATTCATTCTTATTACTGTGCTTACACAGAGATCTGAACGCGGTCGCTTATTCTAGCTGAATATATATATATATATATATATATATATATATATATATATATATATATATATATATATATATATATATATATATATTAGTCAGAATTTTAAGCCAGAACCAAGTAAAAGTAATGCCCTTTTCTATGGGCAGTCATTTTCTCGAATTGCCCATCTGAACTGAAAGCCTCCGTTCTCTCTAAACCATCTCTATTCCTATTGGCACCCTTGGAATTAATCGCCGCAGGTTTCCTGAGTGGTGTGGAGCACCACTAGGCTGAGATTTTAAAAGGACAAGGCAACAGCAGCTCACTCTCAGAAATTCCTCAGAGCTCTCAGAAGTTAGATACCTCTCACCTGCAGAACACCCCTTCCCCCTTTTTGCTCCCCTGCTTCCTCTGGGGATCCCGCACATGTTCTTTTATCATCCATAGTGCACAGGTCGATCAGCAAATGAAAATACAATAATACCACGGGTTTCCAGGCACAGTGAGAGTAATTTCTAGTCCAGTCGGTGAATCATTTTTGCCTCTTGTCTGTATTCGTTTCTTTCTTCCACGGCGACTTATCCCCTTCTTGGCTGAGCTTCTCACTCCCCAATTTTGGTGCAAGGCTGTGATTAATTCCCCTTGTGATGCTAGTATGATATAAAGCCTCCCCTACCTAATCAAGCAATGTAGTAGTCCTTTCTGTATAAGCTCCCAGTCACTCTATGCCCTCCCTGAGTGAGCTTTGACATGCAATTCTAAGAGCAAGTAATGTGTAACATTTTTCCATGTGTCCATCGCCTTAGTATGGATGCAAGAATGAAATCTCTTTGCAGACAAATATCGTGCCTGCTTGTGAGAGAAAAATTGGAAACCCTTGGATACGACTATTGCATTTAAATAACCTGCTTTGCGCAAATCATATCTATGTGTCTGGGTAATTTCCCAGCCACGTGTTTCCGGTAGACCTGCAATCGACAATCTTCTATTAATTTCTGGACCTACACGTAATTTGAATATAAATATAGTTCATTTAAACTAAAGTCCAGAGTTTTATGTAAATTCCTAATTTCTGTAATATCGGCCTTCAGCCATAGATTTTTGTATGTTATAAACCTTGTTCCTTCATGTAAGGCCATTTTAGGAGTGCCAGTAAGTCATATCCCCACTCTTTATACTGAGGGAATGAGCAGTTTTATCATAATATATATATATATATATATATATATATATATATATTATATATATATATATATATATAATAATATATATATATATAAACTTTTTTGAGAGATAAATATTACTTGCATCACAGAAAAGAGGTTGCAAAGACGTCATTTTCTTGTATTAGCTCACAGCTGCAAGAATGTAAAGAGAAGCCAGCAGAGCTAATTATTACACGAGCATTGGACTTGTATGTTAGGGGATTATAAAACATAATTGTCAATTGACTTTCGAGGGATACTCATTTTGTTTATCTTTACAGTTTTTATTTAATGTGGTATTTTTATAGAAATTATACTTTCCTATAACCTATATTGAAATCCTAGTACATCTTTATTTGTCTGCCCTGGGTGGGGCGGGATATGTAGGGGATTAGGAGGGTAGAACAGAAATGATGGGCAACGCCAGGTTCTAGCACAGCATAGAGCATGCCATCAAGATCGTTTTAACCATAATTTTTCAGTATATGTTTCAATTAAAGAAATTTTCTCACTGATTAATATATGTATTTGAATGAATCGGTGAATCATGAAATTAGGCTATAAATACAAGCAATTTGACAATTTCAGCCCTTTAACTCCCACGACAGTGTAGAGGACGTTAGAGTGGCTGGGCATCACCATAGAAATAAGAAACTTAAATGAGGCGACAAACAAGGATGTAAAGGCGAATCTGGGGATTCAAACTCACAATAATGCTAAGGACTATTTATTAATGAAGATTAGGAAGATGGAGAAAAGGACCGAAAAGGATGCTGCAACCAACCACATTTTAGTGATGCCTACATTTACGCAGAGTCAGGTGAACTAAGGGCATCAATCCTATTGGCGTTAATGTATGAATATGACTCGTTAGCATTCATGCTTACTCTTTCTTCTGGGAGAGTGGGGCGGCGGTGGAGGGGGGGGGGCGGGGGGAGGGGGCTGGGCTTGGGGGATAAGAGGTAAAGGTCAAGTGTTGTAGATTCTTCCTTTAAGCCAAATATATCTAAAGTAACCTGTAGTCGTTAATGCTAAAAAATCATTTCTAAACCACATATTTACTTAAGCTTAATCTCTCATATATATATATACTATATATATATATATATATATATTTATATATATATATATATTATATATATAATATATATATATATATATATAATTCTTTGCGTGTGTGTGTATCAAAAAAGAATGTCTGCGAAAGGTGAGGTTCATATGATGGTAAAGTAAAGCAGATAAAATTAATGTTTTCAAAATAAAGGCATTTTGGCGTTGTCGAAATAATCCAAACATGTGGAAATAGAGTACAGCAGGAAGAGGGTCGTCAAGAATTGAAACAAGTATAATTACACAATGTGCAGATTTACGTAGCTATAAACTCAATTAATATGGGATTATGGCAAATAAAAGTCATATAACAAAGCTGAAATATTCATGTCTGATCTTAATCGTTTAATAACTATAACATTAACAAATAAAAAAAATGTAAAATCCACTTGAAACGGTCCTTCTCTTTACTCTAGTCTTCGTACTGGCAGTTATTGCTCAAGTTAACCATATCCTACATAGCTTAGACCCTATTTTCACCAGACGCACAGAGCTATTTATGCCAATGATAGAAATTACTGGAAGTTTTCAAGTTTAAATGGAGACGCTGATTGCAGCAGCCAGGCGAAGCGGAGCTTGTCAACCAAAAGTTTGTATCGAAGTGAGCAGAAACCGAAGAAATTCTTCTCTCTCTCTCTCTCTCTCTCTGCTCTCTCTCTCGGGAATACCAAATCAGGCATTGTCATGGTCACTCTCGATAAAAGTTCGGTGATTTGCCATGCGAGGCACAACTAGCTAATCGGTGATTATATATATATGTATATATATATATATATATATATATATATATATATATTATATATATATATATATATATATTATATATATATATAGGGGAAGGTGGGGCAAAACGGCACAAGTGGGTAATATGGACCACAGCCGTTTTCTTGGTTTCTTGGTGTTACCACCTCATGGGTTGTGTATGTACTAAATCTTTGGTTCCTCACCTTCTGATCTACTGGTAAGGGTCGGATAAAATCGTGTTAGTAGGAACTCGGTGACTTATAATTTAATGCAAAATTGCACAAGACTTCAATATTATCCTGTGAATAAGGCTGACTAGAAAATCTACACTTCTAGGCCCTGTAGTCTGGTGAGGTTGTTAGCAACATATTTATTTCTTTGGGGGCAAAACGGCACATTTGTGCCTGGGGTAAAATGGCACACTGGTCCCGTTTACCATAAGGTGGTCTGCTTTACCCTCTGACTCAATACAGGCAAATATTTTACTGTTATATATATTAATTATTATATTCAAAATAGGCTTATATCCTCTGCCATTTACAGTATACTATAAATTCTTTAAAATTGTCCGTTTTCTTTTAGATACTTCCAATATTTATTCTTTCTTTATAGAGTTAGTATTTCCCTTTGTTGGTTCTAATTAAAGCCAGCACAATAATTTCTTATTGTTTATTTATTTATTCATTTAAATTTATAGCCACAAATATATAAAAAAAAATGTATTATTTGTAAGTAAATACAGTACTTGCTAATCAAACTTTACTGATGATATATTCAGGAGCTCCTATAATTTGATGAAGTTCAGATTCCTAACGATACCCCAGTAGCTAGGCCTAGACCTCATAAGACGCAAGTTCCTAAAGATACAGACCCACCCACTGCTAGCGCTTCTGGTTATATTTCTCCATTTGAAATAAGTCCCCCTCCTATAGCAGATCGAGTTAGTGCAAAGCGTAAAGTAAGAAAAACTGTGTCGGAGCATATTACATCAAGACCATACAAGAAGGTGCTTCCGGAAAAATTAAGTGAAGGATAAAAAGAAGACAAAAATGAAAAATTTAGTGAAGGATAAAAAGAAAACAAAAATGCCAGAGCAGTTAAAAATAAGAGTGGCAAAGCACATCAGAAAATTAAAAAAAAAAGGTTTCAGGTTGTGTCTTAAAGACAAAAAAAAAAAAAAAATTATAAATAAATAAAGCCCTGCATCAACTGTCACTCAACAAGAACCAAGTGAGTCCGAGGATGATGTTGAGACATTCTGTTTGTACTGCAGTGAAAAATAAAGTAAGAGAGGAGGTGATGGCTGGATTCAGTAAACTACTTCTAAATACTGAGCTCATGACAGCTGTGCAGGTGTAGATGAAGATGATTATGAATTCAGATGTAAATTTTGTGTGTAGGTCTATATTTAGTTAGGCATTAATTTTTGCTGATAATAAGCTACCATTTCTTTGGACATATAAAAGGACAATATGCTTTATATTTCTTTTATATGAATAATAATCACTTGCCATGCAAGGCAACGTTACTTGTCACTGGTAAGTGGTATGATAAGAGATTATTACTTTTAGTGATATTTAGCCAAAGACCAATTACTTTCTAAAGTTACACGAACTTAATAGTCATGGAGCTAAAATGAAAATAAAGACTACAAAGAGACTTTAAGCTAAAAGTAAGTTGAAACGCTACATAATTCAGGGAAATAAACAGGTCAAAAGACAGATGAAAAATTAAACAAGGAAAGCCTTTTGCCACTTTCTGTTAAGAGGTTTGCTTGTTAACTGATAGAAAACAGCATAGTCAAAATGCGATGTTAGAGGAATAAAAAAAGGGAAAGAGGTAGAATGTGAGTAATAGGCAGTTAGGCAATATGTAATGGTGTGGGGGTAGTTTGGTTGCTTAAGGAAGAAGACATTTTCTTGATGTAAAGAGATTCTAAAAGAAGGGGCGAAAGACAATCAGTAGTTTGACAGAGTATTTTTAAATTATTATACATAACGTCAGTTTTGCATGAATTTGAATGGTTCCCTATGGCCGAAAATTCTTTTGATTTTAAAATGCAGCCAGTGCGATAACTGACACCTCTAAGGGAATCGATACGGACTTTCAGTAAGCGTCGGGTGGATCCGACGTAATTTCCAAAATTACATTTTGGACAAGTATATTCGTAGACAACGAAAGAACGCATCAACTCCGGAAGAGTGTCTTTGAATTTGAAAAGTTTGCCTATTGTTAAAGGGTTATGGAACACAAATTTGAAATTAACATAGGGGTACAATGTGCTTAGCGCTGTTGTCAGTTCACGTCTAAAGGCTTCATTTTTTTACATCTGGCAATGAAAAATACAATAATTTTCTTCGGAACTTGAATACACAATAAACTGGGCAGATAAATATTGTTTAAAAAATTTCTCACAATTCTATCAAAGAGGTCAGAAGGATAACAGTTATTCTTAAAAATACTTTAAGAAAGGATATTTTATTGTGAATACTATTGCAATCGGAACACAGGGAATAGGCTTTGAATAAGAGTGTCTTTACCGAATTCAGCTTGAATGTCACAGAGCAGTTACTACAAAAGTTAAGACCCAAACCAGTGTACGTCTTTTTCCTAAAAATGCCTGTTAGAAATCTCCCAATAAAACGTGAAATATTGATGTCTAAGAAAGGTACATTATTTTTTATTCTATTTCCATTGTAAATCTAATATTTTGATGAAAAGTGTTGACAAACTCTAAAAACATATCGGCAAGGGATTTCCCTTTAAACAATAAAAACGTGTCAACTACGAATCTTCCATAAAAAATAGGCCGAAATAAATCTGGACATTGTCTAAGAAACAGTTCTTCTAGGTGGCATATAAATATTTTGGCGAATGTAGGACCCAGTAGTGAACCTATTGCCATACCATCAACCTGTTTATACAACTGTTTGTTAAAAACAAAGTGGGTATCAATCACTGCAAGCTAAAGGAGACTTCTAAAACTATTTAAATCAAAACCATCGAATATAGTAGTTTCTGTAGGGAAAAGCTTCTTAAGTATAATTTCTATCGTTTCCTTAAGGGGCACGTTTGTAAACAGCGACTCAACTTCGAAACTGACCATGAACGCATTACTATCTTGTTCAAGAATTTCAGGAATGAATTTGGTGGAATTCTGAAGTGTAAACTGGTTGTAAGATTACTAAGGAGAGGAACTAGGAATTGGGTTATGGGGTAATTCGGTGATTATAAGCTGCTAAAATCGGTCTGAGTAGTATATTAAGCTTATGGACCTTTGGAAGACCATATAAGACACCTAAAGCGGAACCAGAACTATACAGTGATTGATATGACTGTTTAGACAACGTACCTTTCTCTTTCAACTGTTTCAATGTACGGTTTATTTTATCTTCTGCTTTAAAGATTAGGTTATACTGAGGTTCACCTACTTCAACAAACTTACTAGAGTCTGATAAAAAAAAAAATTATTTTATTAATCCTAACGGTTAAGAATAATAACCCCCCCCCCCTTATCTGGCCTACAGACTATAATATCATTATTCCTAGAAATTTCCTAAGTATCATAAAGTCTCCGTTAAAGAATCGAAACCAATTAGTGGCTGTCAAAGACGGAAATACTTTGTGTGATATACTCTGAATAGTCTGCTGTGCTGCCTTTAAATTTGTATGTACAGGAAGATTACGGATGCAATGAAAAAGACGTTCAAAAGGTAGACAAAACTGATAGAAATTAGGTTTGAAATTTGGTAGGCAGAAGTCAAGACCTAAAGAAAGCATGAATTCTTCCTTTTTTGAAAGAACATAGTCAGAGTAGTTAAAAACAACATCGTTTGTGTACAAGCGTGGGTGTAAAAATAAAGAAAAAAGGTACCTTCTATTCAATTAATATCTATACATTCACTTTCGGAAAATGTAGATTGTAAAAATATCCTGAATAAGCAGAAACTTTTTATTGTTCTCTATTTGTGTCATACTTTTGTTTCCTCGTGAATAAGCAGGTATACACTTCCAGGAATTGCGCGTTTGAAATGCTTATGTTGATAAAAACCCATTGTACTTTTCGCTGCAAGCTTTTCACCACTGTGAATTCGAACACATTTAACAGAGAATGTTTTTCTATATATTTTAGTGAAGCATTTTCTCCCAATTAAGTTTCTGCTGACATTAGTTTACATCTTTTTTCTTGCCCCTGTAGTAAAAAGGTAAACTGCAACAAAATCTTGTTGTGTTCATAATTAACATTAAACTTCTATATCTTACAAGTGTGTAATGTTACTGAATTACATATCATGTCTTGCTTGGAGACAGGCTGAGCTGTAGGGGCAGCTTTCTTGAGTGAAGGAATTTGGTACGTAAGCATTTTAATCGAGAGACTGCTCGTCTTATCGTCAAGCATGTACATTCGTTTGTACGGATGTTACAGGTCTAGTCGACCAGGCCACTTGCGAAAGTCACATTCCTTTTGGTGAGAAGAAAGAGGTCAGTTTGGTACACACCAGGTGTCGGGAGAGAAAATCCCATCTAAAAGGTATGGCACATATTTTGTAAAACTTAGAAAACCGTTACCTTTGAAAAGAGAGAGAAGTGTGAAATACATTCTTTTACTTAAATTACTTTGAAAAGAGTGATGTGTGAAGTGTATCTTTTATCCATTATTATCTTTATTACAGATGGGTTCTATTCCATGGTATTAGAGACGGGATTCTCTAACCTGACTAATACAATGAACCTATTGACATTCTGGGTCTGGGAGTGAATTCTTAGTCAGGAGGGTAGAATGTTAACTTACTAGTTTTCTTTATGGGCAGATTTGGGTGTTTTGTCACTATGAATTGTTAATCATTTTGTTCTATTCCATATTCAACTGCTTTGGGTAATAAATAGTATATTTTTGTACTTACGTGATCTTAATAGCCTAATGACATGTTTGCAGACAGAGGGCACCATTGACAACAGGTAAGGGTTTCCAATTTGTGTAGTTTTAATAAAAGGGGAGTTAGATATATATCATCACACGCATGCGTCGAAATAATGTGTAATTATAAGTTTGATGACTATATTTTGTTTGTATTCCGAAGTTCTGGTTACATAGTTCTAGGGATTAGAATCACAATTGTTCTTCTCGATAAAAGCTGTATTAAAAGATAAGGTCTCACAAAGGCCAACTATTCTGACAGATTGATTTGATTCAGTTTATGTCTACATGTAAACGAGTTCCGATGATTTATTCACTTTATGTCAAGCAATGCATGAAACGCCAGTGACTTATTTAACTGATACTAAACAATTCATGTTTGGCCTATTACTACAATTCATTATTTGTTTTACAACTCATGTATTACCAATGACCTGTTGAGGCTATTAGTAATGAACCATTTCTTACAAAATAATTATTTCAAGCAATTTATACCAATACCACATGACGTTCGGGAAAAAAAAAAAGCTTAGGCAAGGAGCTAGTTTCGCATAAACCCGAGATATTGACCTTTCCATGGGCTGATAATGGGGTTTAGAAAGACTTCCATAATGTTACTATTAATAAACACTGTTAAGGATATTAACCCTGTCGCTTTTATCACTTTCTGAAAGTGGATTCGTTAATGAAGAATCATTATCGACGCTTTGACTTACAAATGAGTACTAAAAAATAAAGAAATTAAAAATCAAATACGCTATTCTTTATATTCTATATATATATTATATATTATTATATATATAGATAATATATAAATATATATATATATATATATATATATATATATATATGTGTGTGTGTGTGTGTGTGTGTGTGTGTGTGTATGTGTGTGTGTGTATATATGATCCCAGCAATTTGAATTATTTTCCTTATTTAAATATATTTACACAAATAATATTCAAAGAACACAAGTGGAAATAATAAATTTCACCTCAACAGTGAGCAAAAGAAGTGCTGTAAGAAAAAAATTAAAATTATATATATATATATATATATATATATATATATATAATATATATATATAATATATATATATATATATATACATATATATATATATATATATATATAAATATATATATATATATATATATATATATATATATATATACATATATACATACATATATATATACATATATACATATATACATATATATATATATATATATATATATATATATATATATATATATATATATATAAATTAATGGAAACTCCAAAGAATCTCAAAAAAATTATACCAGAACATGTACCTTCGTCACCATGAATCTGGCACGAAGGGTGCTTCTTCCTGGGAAAAACATATTCATAATGGTGGCTGAGCTCGAAACCTTCTTTTAAATATTTGTTGGCATTTTCCAATAATAAGTTATAGCCTGAGAGGAAGCATGTTAAGTAAATGAAATATTTGTTATCCAAGATACAATAGAAAAAATAACTTGATTGGAGAGGTTATATTTGATACCATCTTAATAAATAGATTGGTTTTTTGAGAAACCGCTCTTTGGCGGAATCAATAGTCCTTCCTTCGCATTTTGGGTGTATAAAAACAAAAGTCCTTTTTTATGTATGTTCATGTCTTGGATAGCATTCTTTCATTGTCTAAAATATCAAGGCAACCTTGGTCGTACGGTGTTAGATTATAGAGGTTACTGTTCAAGGACGACGTAAAAGAAGATTAACATTCGGGGTGAGCATAACATTACATTTTGGTCTTTCGTGTATCGTTTATCAGTCAAATGCTCTGACTTTCAGGAGTTCATTTCCACTCTCCCATTCTTGGAAATTCTTTATGAAATGAACAAATACTTTTGTTAAAGATGAAAAATAATTCTTTGTAAATGACAAATATTACATGACAATAAGAAAAAAATGAAAATTACTATTAATAAATAATACAGAAAAAAAAGAAATTCGGGCTGAAAGTAAAAAAAAAAAAAAAAAAAACAAAAAAAAAAAAAAAAAAAAATGTGGTATTAATACAAACCAGGTTTTCCCGGATACTTGTGTTGGCTCTTTTCGCGTCTTGATGTTTATGTAACTTGTAATAATCCCCCCTGGCTCCAACTGCATTTCTTTTAATGTTTGCTATTTCATCTTGTTCTTAAAAGAGAAAAAAGAAATGAGACCAGTAATTTCACTGATAATCTCTATTTTCTTCTCCCTTCCCCATTAAAGTTATTTTTTTTAAGAGATTTCATCCAAGTCAATGGCTAAAATGTCATAGGTTTGACTTAAGTATAATCTAAACCATACGCTTTATCCATTGCAGAAAAAGAACAGTTCCTGGGCGCTTTCCATAATAGTTCGGCTGCCAAGTGACTAAACCTTGTTTTAACGTCGTAAGTAAATTTTTTTGCTAATTATGCTTGCTTAGATCATCGGGTTTAAGAAATGCTTTACTGGACAGCTGTCAGGTCTGAACATTTCATGATATCATAAAATAAATATTTCAACCTTTCATTCAAAAACATTTTTCATGATGTTCGCAAAAATATTTTCTTTTTCAAATCCGCTATCACTCCGTTAACTGAAATACTAAAACATATGATTGTAATGACCAAAAAGTGCGGAAAATCGACGTAATCGGCTATGAGAGTGGATCCACTGAATCAGTGCAAAGAGCTATAGCAACAGGCAAGAGTTCACATGATATAGCTTCTTCAATATCTATATTTATTGAGGTTGTTTGAATTCCTATAACTGTCGAATAAATTTTGTCTGAATAATAAAAGTATGACAACTATCCACATTCATAGATTTTTTTGTGACAGCTATAATTTCTATTTTATTATTTATTTATTTTTGTTTTTTGTGTCATTGAATCCTTTATGTATTTTTCTCTCAAATTCTTCCAATTGTCTGGTAATAATTTCACATGGGCAGAATATATGTTTCACATCTCCTGAGGGATACGTCTTTCAAAAGTATCCCTCAAGAGAGGTAGAACATATACCCTGCCTCTGTGAACTCTCTCAAGAGAATGAGAGTTTGCAGCCCCAGTAAACTGCTTACCAACAGCCAATCAGGAGCGTCGTAAGGGACTGGCCTAGACATCAGATGCACGGTAGATGCGAATCTACTATAATGGTCTGCTGCGGGTACCAATTAAAGTTAAAGATTCAGACCTTCTCGGGTAAGAACAATTAGACGTTTGACGTGAGATGAGTGAAGTGTTGAGGCTGATACAACGCTAGGATGACATAAGAGGTAGAATTGCTATAAAGCCTTTTTTGTCACATGGCGTTGGGGCATTAATGGTGATGCTCACGATGAATTTATCATCTCTTTCTTTCTCGTTTATTTATGGTTGAAATTCCAATTGGAAAGTCCACTTTGTCCTTTCTCATCGGTGTTAGTGGCAAAGCTAACAAAACATTTGAAGAATATCCTGTTATGAAGAGCTTTGCAACTAAACGAAAGCTTTTAGAGTCATCAACTTTTCCCATTCCTGTGTTGTTTATTGGTCCCTGTTACTTGTTTTTAAAATTTAATTTTAATTCCATTTCCCGGTGAAAAATCGTTTCAATGAACAGCATCGTGCGAATTTATTGGATTTTATCGGAATGAAAGGAAAATTGCATGCAATGAATTTGAGGAAAATGTACGAATTTATATAAAATAAATATGAATGAGCCTAAAATGTTTAACCTGCTTTTATCATTTTTCTACAGATTTTTTTTAGTTAACTAAAAAGTCTCATACATATATATGTATGAACACTCAAATGTTCACTTAATCTTAAATATTTTAACTATGAATAGGTTTTTCGTTTTCCTTGGTAAAATCCCAACTTTACTGTCGCATAAAAAGATTGTTAGATATATTTAGATATAGCTAAATATACATCAGGCTATCCCATTAGCAGTGTATGAAGAAAATGTCTTTGCTTTAACTTTTATCATATGAAAAGCAAAGTACCGCAAAAGCGCTCAGAAGTCACATAACAGCCTGCGTCGAATCGTATTTTCATTTACCAGAAAAGATTACTTGTTATTTATATTAACTTTACCATAATACCAAATACCTGACTCACGAATGGATCATGTAATTCCGATTTATTCTTTCACCTGCCAACAAGCATTCATACAGACGTGGTTCACCTATAACAGAAAAAAAAAATCAGATATTTACAGCTCTTTTCTCAGAGGACCATACTGGAATGTATAAAGGGTTTTAAGCAGATATATACAATTATATATGCGTTTAAGGTGAATAATATGCAGTAACGGTCCCTAGACTTGAACTGGCACTTCAATCAATTTCTTTTGAGATATATATGGATACAGTGTTTTCACGTAAAGTCTTTTCCTTTTATGAAAAATGTTTGCAGAGTCGAGGGAAAACTGCAAAAACACAATAAAGGAAAGTTAGAATATGAAAGAAAATACCCAAAAAGATATTTTTTTTGGGGTGAAAACATTGACGAGAACTTGAATTTAGCATTAGATTTAAGGTAACATTTGCCATCACTAAAAGTTTGTGGAAGAAACTTATGCACTATCTGTATACAAAAATTTAGTAACGCGATTTTCCACAACAGCCGGTGACTTTCTTTGAACAGCTTCTGATTATTGTTGTCCATATTTCAGATTTTACAGGATATGTATATATATATATATATATATATATATATATATATATATATATATATATATATATATATATTATATATATGGAGAGATGAGAGAGAGAGAGAGAGAGAGGGAGAGAGAGAGAGAGAGAGAGAGAGAGTTAGATAATGGGGTGGATTTTTTTTCCTGGAAGTAGGTGGCATGATTTCTTTTCTTTCTTTGTACATTGTGCGCTGGGATAGAGTTCGTTCCTTGTTTTAATAAAACTTGCTTGATTTTTTAAAGGTTTTCTTTTTCTTCAATATTCTCCAAAACTGTCTGTGCCTGTTTCACATATTATTTTCACTCGCTTTAATTCCAAAACGAAATTATTCCTGCACTGCACATAAATTTTTA
>NC_087221.1:3354930-3382430 GCF_015104395.2 Macrobrachium nipponense | reverse complement strand
TCACATATTGTAAGTTGTAGGTTTAGTAAGGATAACTTAAATTTTTGTGTGTGTTTATAGCTTATTTTTTAAAATATTTTCGTAAATTATTTTCTGTATATACTTATTTTTTAAAACTATTTGTAATAAATATATAATTTGTAGATGGGTATTATTTATCTTTTGAGTAGTGTTTGTGAACGTTGAAATTGATTTTAGAAACTAAAATATACAGCAAAAGGGAAGTTAATAATTCTTGTTCCTTTAACTTCAATAGTATTTTCAGATCTGACGGACGATCTAAAAAACAACTGAAGAATGTAATGTTTAATGATTTGTCCATGGTTGATTGCCTTCTTTATCAGCGATTGTTTTGTAAATTTATTAATATCTATATCTCTGAGGTATTTTCTAGACACCAGAAAAAACTGCTGAATCTCGGTGTTGTTATTCCCGATTTCCATTCCAGAAATAAATGTTTTTTTAACTTTTCCAGTTATGTTTTATCGAAGAGAGAAGAATTTTTGCTGTCTTTTGGGTTAGACTTTTGCTTACCCTCCTATAGACCTACAGCTATGCCAGGTTTTTCTTACCTTTTGAAATTATGTTTCAAAGATTGATAAAAATTGTATTTAACCAATATATCAGTAAGCTCCAACAGAAAATATCTAATTTGGCTCATAAAACGTAATTGAATTTAAGAACTAGTTGGACACCATTTTTTAGATCGTCAGATCTGAAAATACTATTTAAGTTAAAGGAACAAGAAGACATAATTTTGTGTAAACCAGATAAGGGCAAGGGGGTAGTTATTATGAATAAGACTGATTACATACAAAAAATGGAAGCTATTCTCTCCGACAATTCCAAGTTTGTTTCCCACGGTGAACCCACTTTTTTAGATGTATACAAAAGAGAGGATAAAATTAACAGATTCTTGAGAAAAAATTAAAAATTATAATATCATAAACGAAACTACCTATCAACAGCTGTTTATGACTGGCTCCTCTTTCAGCATTCTTTATGGTTTACCGAAAATTCACATGCCTGACCTACCTCTAAGACCAATCATGGCTGCTTACAATAGTCCATCTTTTTCCATCTAAAAAATTCTGGCAGGACTTTTATCTTAATTTTGTAACGGTGAATTTTCCTTAAAAAATGGATATGAATTTCAACAATTAATTTCTAGACAAGATGGAGACTATTTTATGGCTAGTTTTGATGTGGAATCTGTTTTCACAAATGTTCCACTCAATGAAACCATAAACATTATTTTTTAAAAATTTGTTCCAATGATGATACTATTTTTTATGGCTTTGATCAGGCTACTTTTAAACAATTACTTGATCTTGCTGTGCAAGACTCTATGTTCATTTTTAACAATCGGCTCTATTTGCAGGTCGATGGAGTCGCCATGGGGTTTCCTTTAGGCCCTATCTTTGCTAATTTTTTTTATGTCAGACTTGGAGTCGAAATTTTTAAATGGTTGCAGTTCTAAATTTAGACCCTCTTTTTACCGTAGATACGGTGATGATACCTTCACGTTATTCCAGCATCCTTGGTAATGTTCCTCATTTTTACAATTTATTAATAACGCTCACCCGAATATTAAGTTTACAGTAGAGGTTGAAAATGAAGGTACTCTACCTTATTTAGATTTGAGAATCACTAGAAGTAACTCAGAATTTGCCACAGAAAACTTACCTATACAGGACTTACTAATAATTTTTATAGTTCCTGTCAACATTCTTTTAAATTAAACACCATCCACACATTGGTAAATAGGGCCCTTAAGTATTCATCGTCTTGGAAAATTTTCCATGATGAGATTTAATTTTTGCTGAGTTTATTTTAAGTCCAACTCTTTTCCACAAGACTTATTTTTAAAAATTGTCAATCAGATACTTTCGAGGTTTTTTCAGCCTTTATCTCCTAATCTTGATGTTCCAAAAAGGTTATTTTATGCTACTGTTCCTCATATTTCTGATCTGAAATTCATATACAATGTAAAACAAATCATTAAACTTGAAATTTAGTGTCTCAAGGTCAAAATAATATCAAACAATCCATGTACAATAGGTTCCTTTTTTCATTTCAAAGATCGCCTTCAGCCCTTCATGAGATCCAACGTCATACACAAATTTACATGCCCTGGATGTCCAGGTTCTTACGTTGGTTCAACTTGAAGGTTGCTGAGGGTTCGATATTGCAGTCATTTAGGTTTTAGTTTCCGAACCGGTCAAAGAATTAAACAACCTGAATTTTCTAATATCAGGAACCATGCTTTTTACTGTTTTTACTTTGTACTCATTTTTGGTTAATTTTAAGATTATTTTAATACATGTGAGTTCAGTTTCTGTTTTATGGTTTTATATGTTATTTATTTGTCTTATTTCTCTTTGCAGACTGATGATGCACTGCACGGATGTTTCATGTGCACTTGCCGCCAATATGTAGAGGAATTTGATATAATTTACAACGAAACCAAGACCCAGTGCATGTCACTACTGCCAAGATCGCTTAAGCATATTGCAGAACTACAAATTTTCTTCGGAAACCATCGGCTGGAATTTGTGCACGAATTTCCGTATTTAGTTCACATTATCACCGACGACCTAAAAGATACGGCAAACATTGAACAGAGGCGTTGTAAGCTATGCGCAACTGGCAACAAGATTGCAAGGAGGTTTGCCTTCTGTCACCGAGACATGAAACTGCTGCTCTTCCGCTCGTACTGCTACAGTATCTATGGGTGCTCCCTCTGGACGAACTATATCCGAGAGACCATGAGTAATGATAATTGCTTCATAGCATAGAATTACGAGTTAAAGGAAAGGAAAACACATCTTCTTCGAGAAGTTCTGCAGCACGGAGGCTTTCACGCGTGTGTTGGAGGCGCCTGTTCTCATGATGGTTCTAGAATCAGCAGGAGTGTGGTGGAAAGGACACGCCCCATCACGTCATCAGTAAACGCAGCGAAATATGATACAATATTCCGTCGAGATTCTTCTAAGAAATTCTGATAATCTTGGGAGCCTGTGACGTTCGCTGGTAAGCCCCGCCCTCAGAATGCCGGGAAAATATGACTGACGAAGTGGGAGAGATCAGAGATCATTAGTAAGAGTCACAGATCAGATAATCAGTGAGAGATCAGCAGTAGAGATCATCAGAAAGAGTCACAGATCAGATTATCAGTGAGAGATCAGCAGCAGAGATCATCATCGAGAGATAAGAGGAGAAGGATCAGAGAGGAAAAGTCGCTCGAGAGTTTGGTCAAATTCTAGTCAAGTCGTTGTCAGGAGTGGACGTCCGAGTTATTTCGACGTTGAGCAAACCTTCAGAGAAGAAACGTTCAACAAGAGGTTTTGTGGAGTTCCTGCCCTTCACGTATCAAGAGTCGACAATGTTTTCTGAACTACGGAGGCAAGAAGGTGTCTGCAATTAGAGTCCTCCGTTTGTGAAGCCATCGCTTCGAGTCCCAAAACTGGCCAGGAAGTACTTTCATTACCCCACCGTTTCCCCAGTTCATGCAGTGTAAGATTTTACCTTTTTTCTGTAAATAGGAGATACCATTCTGCATTTATCTTTGTTAGTAAGCTTACAAATAAACCTTTGTTGTGTTAATGTTTCTTTCTATATTCGTATCACCAGTTTCAACTGTTGGTGTTGAATTTTTTTTTTTTTTTCATACCGAACCTGAAGCGGACCTCTCTCGGTTCGTAACATTGTGGCGACCTTGCCAGGATATTCAGTACTTTAACAGTTTGAAACAGGGAGAATATAGAAAGAGCCAGAATGAGTGAGATGGTGAAAGAGTTTATTGAGTTGGGTAAGCTTCTAGGTCTAGAGGGGAATGATCTCCGTGAGTATGTTGAAAAGAAAGAAAGAGAGAAGTATGAGAGATGAAAGAGTAGCTGAGAGAGAGGAAAGAGCAGCTGAGAGGGAAGTTCAGCAAGCGAGAGAAGCAATGAAAATGCAGCAAGAGAGAGAAGCAATGAAAATGCAACAAGAGAGAGAAGTAATGAAAATGCAGCAATAGAGAGAAATGTTGGTAATGCAGCAGGAAGAAAGAGAGAAAGCACGTATGCATGAGCAGGAAGAAAGAGAGAAAGAACGTATGCATGAGTTGGAAATTGCTCGGTTAAGGGAAAGTACTCGTAACAGTCGGACAGGCGAGAATGAAAACAAAGCTGATAGGTTAGGTATGAGTGCAGTGCTGAAATTAGTACCAAAGTTTGATGACGAAGATGTAACGAAATATTTCCTGTGTTTTGAGAAGTTAATGAAAAGAGTAGGTTCTCCTAAAGAAACGTGGACTTTATAATTACAGTCAGTCTTGAGTGGTAGGGCACTTACTGTGTATAGTTGCATGTCTAAGGAGGAATGTGATGATTATGATATTGTGAAAGAAACTGTTCTTAGTGCGTACAGGTTAGTACCGGAGGCTTACCATAAGAAATTTAGAAATTTGAGAAAGGATGAGAATATTACATATGTAGAATACGGTAAGAAGTTAAAAAGGCTGTTTTTTGATTGGTTAACTTCCACTAAAGTTGAGGATTTTGATGGTCTGAAGAACTTAGTGTTGTTAGAAAACTTCAAAGATAAAGTATCCCCTGAGTTTAAGCTTTATATAGAAGATAGGCGAGAAGTATCTTTCGCAGGAGCAACTAATATAGTCTAACTCATAATTTGAGTGTTAGTAAGGAACGAAACGATCCTTCGTCTGGTAGAGTACAAAGCAGTAAAGGTTTCAGTCCTAGTAATAGCAATGCGAGTAAAAGTGACTATTCCTGTTATACATGCGGAAAACCTGGTCATATGTCTAAGGTTTGTAAGTGTAAAGTGGCATCTAGTTGCTCAGAATTAACTTGTTTCCAATGTAATGGGAAAGGGCATTTAGCGAGAACTTGTGCAGTAGAAAGGAAGGACATTAAGAAACCAATGTCTCCAGTTAACCTTTCGTCAAGTAGTAATGATGTGACGAGAGAAACTAGGAAAATTTTTGGTGAATTTCTGTCAGAAGGCATAGTTTTCTCTCTTGGAGGAGTAGATTAGAGATAGGTGGTCTTGCTTCGAGACACAGGAGCTGCTGTCTCACTGATTAGGAGAGAGAGTGTGCCGAACAGGTCGGAAATCAATATGGAAGAAAAAAGTCATGTTAGGTGGATTTCCTAACACTTGTGTTCTTTGTCCTTTGTTGAAGTTGTACTTAGAAAGTCATGTAGTGTCAGGAGAAGTGAAACTTGCAGTTGTTGACAGTTTGCCCGTTGATGGCATAGGCAGTATTGTCGGTAATGACTTAGCTTTATCCAAGAATGTTCATCCTGTTGTGAGTGAGAATCCAGTGCCTGAAATGATAGTAACTAGGTCGGGTTTAGATACAAACATAGACTACAGTCCTAATTTGTTCATGGATTCGAACGAGTATGAGTTCGTGGATTCGAACGTGAGTGAGTTTGTGGATTCGAACGAGTGTGATAGAGGTGGCGAGGTTGGCCTTGGCATGAGGAGTGTGGCTGAGAGACCGGACTCTATCAATGTTGACAGTGATAGCCAAGGAGAATGTGTAGCTGTCGAGAGTAACGCAGTAAATGTACCGATATCTAGTACTAGTTACAGGGATGAATTAGGCACTACTAACCTTTTGGATAAGGATGAGCTAGTCAAGGTGCAGAGGGATGAGACACTAACCCAAATTTTTTAATGTGAGCTGGATGATGATCTCTATGATGTGCATAAGGGAAATTTTTTGTTTAAAGGACAAAGTTTTGTGTCGTTATGTGTGTCCTAAGTCAGGTAGTAAAGGGGAAATCACCAAACAATTGGTGGTTCCTAGGAAGCTTCGTGAACTAGTTTTGAAGTTAGCATATGATGAGCAAGGACACTTGGGAGTAAATAAGACTTTCAAGTGTATTAGTAGGGCGTACTTTTGGCCTAAAATGAAAAATGACGTAAAGAGGTATGTTTTAAGCTGTCATGAATGGCAAATTGTCTGGAAACCAAATCAAGTAATTCCCAGAGCTCCGTTGTGTAATATTCCTTCGGTAGGCGAACCTTTTGAGAATGTAGTTATTGATATGGTTGGACCTTTGCCTAGAAGTAAGGGAGGGAATATATATCTGTTGACAATCATTGATAGACTAACTCGCTATCCCGAGGGGTACCCGTAAGAAGCTGTAACGCGAGGACTGTAATTAAATGATTGTTAAATTATTTTTCTAAGTTTGATCTGCTTCATACTATACAGAGTGATAATGGTAGTAATTTTGTATCCAAATATTTCAAGGATAGAATGAAAAAGTTAGGAATTAAACTCGTAACTTCCACACCTTATCATCCCGAATCACAAGGCATTATTGAGAGATTTCATCAAACACTAAAGAGTTGTTTACGGAAATTGTGTAAGAACTTCAAACACGACTGGGAAGAAAAGTTACCATTTGTTCTGTTAGCTTCAAGGTTGGCACCGAACGACACTACATTATTTAGTCCTTTTGAGCTTGTTTTCGGTCACATCGCTAAAGGTCCTTTGGTAATGTTAAAGTGTAACTTAATGAATAAAGAAGGTAGTGAGAACTACATCACTAATCTAGAGTATTATAAAAACAGTTAAAGAGATGATTGGCTACTAGCAAAGGAGAACGAGAGGGAGAGTCAAGGGGAAACTAGACTGAAACATGATCTTAGAGCGAAAGAGAGACATCTCTGTGTAGGAGATAAAGTTTTAGTATTAGTCCAGAAAGAAGGTCACTCTTTATCATACAAGTTCGAAGGTCCTTTTTCAATTATAGAGGAGAGGGGGAATCTGAATTATTTAATAGATATGGGTAAACGTAGAGCAAAGTGGCTGCATGTAAATTTGCTCAAGAAATATAATGAACGCCCTGTGCCTGTAGAACGGTGTCCCAGAAAGAAATTAGTTTTGAAAAAAACTTTGGGGTGCTTAAGAATTTCGAAGTTTTTAATCAGGGTTTAGAAAAGGAAAAGGTGAGGGAAATACGAAATGTTTTAGTGAATTATCCATAAACTATTAGTGACAAACTAGGCCTAACCAATGTTTTAGAACATGATATTGAGTTGCAGGACACGAAACCCATTGGGCAAAGTCCATATCATCTGAGCCCAGAAAAGGCAGAATCTGTGAGGAAGGAAATTAGTTACATGCTAGATAATGATTTGATAGTACCTAGCGAGAGTGAATGGAGTTCCCCGGTAGTTCTGGTGAAAAAGGAAGATGGATCAGATAGATTGTGCATTGATTTCTGGAAGGTAAACAGTGTAACAAAGCAAAGAAATTTTCCCTTACCCAGGATTGACGATTGCTTAGATAGAATCGGAAATTCCACGTTCATCTCGATGCTTGATTTGGCTAAAGGTTATTGGCAAGTACCTTCAAGTGAACGATCCCGGAAAATTTCTGCCTTTATAACGCCATTTGGTAGTTTCGAGCCCAAAGTTATGGCTTTTGGCTTGAAGAACGCAGCCAGTACCTTCCAAAGGTTAATGAATAAAGTTTTAAATGGCATCAAGAACTGTGTCGTGTACTTAGATGATCTTGTGATATTTTCAGAGACTTGGGAGGATCATGTAAGGGCTTTGGCAAGAGTCTTGGAGGCCCTTACCAAAGCGAATCTCGTTCTTAATCTAAGGAAATGCGAATTTTGGAAAGCCTCCATTACTTATCTAGGACATAAGGTAGGTCTTGGTAAAATGTGTCCAAACGATCGGAACATAGAAGCTATCGTGAATTTCCCAATCCCAACAACTAAAAAACAGGCCATGAGATTTCTTGGAATGGTTTCGTATTTCCGTAGATTCGTACCAAATTTCTCGGAAATAAGCGCTCCCATAACTAATCTGTTTAAGAAAGGACTCAATTTTGTATTTGATGTCACGTGTGTGGAAGTGTTCAACAAGTTAAAGTCTATAATGATTCACGAGCCAGTTCTATTATTACCCAATTTAGGTAAGGAATTTAATTTAGCGATCTATGCCAGTGATATTAGCGTAGGAGGGGTTTTGTTACAAGAAGTGAATGGAATGAAACTCCCAGCTGCCTATTATTCAAAGAGACTGAATAAAGTGCAACAGAACTATCCCACTATTGAAAAGGAATTGTTTGGTTTAGTTACAGCCTTGCAACACTTTGAGATTTACGCGCGTAGTAGTTCTGTTTTAACTGTGTATACTGATCATAATCCGTTAGTTTATTTGGAGAGGTTTAAGAACAGGAATAAACGTCTAATGCGTTGGAGTTTAGAATTACATGACTATAACCTGAAGATAGTTCATATAAGGAGAAAGGATAATGTTATAGCTGATAGCCTCTCTAGAGATTTCTCAGAATGAGTAGCCTTATGACCATTTTCTGTTTTTGCACGAGTGACTGTGTGAGTGGAGAAGCGTGCGTGTTTAACTGGATTAAAGCTTTATGCAGAATTGTTCCCCTGTTTCTCTTTAGAAAAAAATAAAATCAGTTGATTTAATTTTATTTCTTTTTGGGGGGACGTGTAATGGTAATCGCTTCATAGCAAAGAATTACGAGTTAAAGGAAAGGAAAACGCATCATCTTCGAGAAGTTCTGCAGCACGGAGGCTTTCGCGCATGTGTTGGAGGCGCCTGTTCTCATGATGGTTCTAGAATCAGCAGGAGTGTGGTGGAAAGGACACGCCCCATCTCGTCGTCAGTAAACGCAGCGAAATATGATGCAATATTCCGTCGAGATTCTTCTAAGAAGTTCCGGTAATCTTGGGAGCCTGTGACGTTCGCTGGTAAGCTGACGAAGTAGGAGAGATCAGAGAACAGTTAGAGTCACAGATCAGATTATCAGTGAGATATCAGTAGCAGAGATCATCAGTAAGAGTCACAGATCAGATTATCAGTGAGAGATCAGCAGCAGAGATCATCATAGAGAGATAAGAGAAGAAAGATCAGAGAGGAAAAGTTGCTCGAGAGTTTGGTCGAATTCTGGTTCCAAGTCGTCAGGAGTGGAACACCGAGTATTTCGCGTAGGCACGATTCCGGAGTTGACATTTTCGACAAGAAGTTGAGTTCCTGCCCCTTCAAACATTATCGGAGTAAGAAACATTGTTTTCTGCATTACGGAGGCAAGAAGGCATCTGCAATTAGAGTTCTCATTTTGTGAAGCCATCGCTTTGAGTTGCAAAACTGGCCAGGAAGTACTTTCATTACCCCACCGTTTCCCCAGTTCATGCAGTGTAAGATTTTACCTTTTTTATGTAAATAGGAGATACCATTCTGCATTTATCTTTGTTAGTAAGCTTGTAAATAAACATTTGATGTGTTAGTGTTTCTTTCTATATTCGTATCCCCAGTTTCAACTGTTGGTGTTGAATTTTTTTTTTTTTTCTTATCGAACCTGAAGCGGACCTCTCTCGGTTCATAACACCATGTGACGTATCACTGTTGTGCACAATGACATTTTGAGACGCCTTACAAACACTCCTTGCTACCACTCCGCCAAACAGATGTTTATAGAAAACAACTTGGACAATTTAAAAAGGATTGTAAGGCGAACAATGTCCAGTCTGGTAACCCGAGTGAGAAACAGCAGCAACTCGCTCATACAAAGCATCCTAAGGAGTGAAGCAAGAAGAAGATCTAAATTGTGGGAAAGAGTGGGAAAATGAGGCCTTTTGTCCCCTAAAGGACTTAATCTCTGTATTGCAAGGATGTTCATCTGCAAGATTCTGTCATTATTATTATATTTATTGCTGATAATTTTTTAATTTTTTCATCATTACTAGGAATACTATCAAGTTAAAGTTTTTTTTTTTTTTTTTTTTTTTTACATTCAATTTTTCGTAGTTTAGCTCTCTGGACCTTATTACTGTAAGCACCCAAGGTCTCTGATGAAATTTAAGTTTTATATTAATCTGTGGCACTAACTCTCAATGCATTTTTTTTCTCACCAATATTAACTACTGTTTATTATCAGTAATAGATTACTATCTTTAATGCTACCTAAGGTAATTTGGTGGGTAAGTGCCGATTATTCTTTTTTTTTTTATCATGTCTCATGTATCTAGATTGTGTATGTTACTGTCTGTATTTTGTATATTCCATGTATATAGCCCCGAGCTGAAATAAAAATATTATTACTATTATTAATATTATACTATATATATGTATAGTATTATATATATATATAGTATATATATATATATATATATATATATATATATATATATATATATATATATATATATATATATATATATATAGTAATGAAGTTAATATATGGATATCATTAGTATTTATTTCTTTAAATAAACATATTTTTCTTTATTCGTCCTTAAGTGGTACGTATCCAAGTGCTAGTTCATCCTTTGTTTCGTGCCGTTTCTCCTTCCCATCTCTAATCTAGTGAAAGGCAGATTTCGTTTTAATGTTATATCATACCTCACGCCGATAATGTTTAGAATATTACGAATGACATATGGAGTAGACAGACTCAGCGTATTTTTTTATTTCTATGGCTCAGCCTGTGGGATGATGTGAACATCCTGCTGATAACCGGAAATTGAAAGCATGGAAAAAAAATAGTGAACGCAGCAGTTCAAAGTTCTCTCTCTCTCTCTCTCTCTCTCTCTCTCTCTCTCTCTCTCTAATCTGATATTCTGAAGCGCTGCTCAGCGTGATGTCCGACGACGGGAAACTGAAAAGAATCCAGTTAGGACAACAGAGCTTTGATTTTGACATCTCGATGCTGGTGGCAGTGTTGCCGTTCATCGCGAAGGGATGGAGAAATTCAATCTACAAAACATTTTACGCCAAATACGCCTATAGCCAGATTCCCAAAGCGTTGTAGACCGGATAGCAATCTATATTCATTTTTTACTGACTTCAGATTTATACAATAAATTAATATTTTTCACATTCAAGAATGTTACTGTTTCTTGTCTTTGGAAATCCCTCAATTTTCCATCCAATGAAGTTAAGAGAGAGAGAGAGAGGAGAGAAGAGAGAGAGAGAGAGAGAGAGAGAGCTTATTCTTCAGTTAATTTCCAATAAATTTTTTTCATTCCTTTGAAGGACCTGAATATCATAGCCTTTTATACCTTCCTGGTATTAGAAGGGCTTTGCCCAGCAAGATGAAACACAGCATTCTTAAGGCTTTTGTTATTGGCGATACAATCACAAGTACTAAATAATCGATTATGCTCATGGCACGTAGTCCTTTTCTTTTTCCTCTTTTCTTTTTACTTTGGAATTATGTTCTTTGTTTCTAGTCTATCCCATAAACCCTTGTGGTAATCATTCCTGATTATTTCTTTCACTACCAAATTTTATTGGTACATCGCTTACCGCTAATTTTATTTTCTTCTTTTACTTGATTTATGTGCATTATAGTAGCACTAAAGACAGGATTTCTAATTCGTGCCACATGTGGTACAACGAAACTTGTGAACTGATATGCTAAGGTTTCTTAAAACCATCTTAAGTTCTCTCTTGTGTACGTTACTCCCGAGATATTGTGGATTGGATAATAAACGAAGTGTTTTTTAAAAGTTTTGAATGTAAAGGTTGTCATGGTGAGTGAGGCAAATATTTATCAATAGCCGCGTGATATAATCATTCCAATCTAATATCAAGGCAGAGGTTCGTTGATATCGACGTAGAGTAGAAAAGTTAAGTATATCTTAGTTTTACCAGACCACTGACCTGATTAACAGTTCTCCTAGGGCTGGCCTAAAGGATTAGACATTTTTACGTGACCTACAGCTTATTGTGGAATCCAAACCACATTATATCGAGAAATGAATTTCTATCACCAGAAACAAATTCCTCTGATTCCGTGTTGGCCAAGCCGAGAATCGAACTTCGGACCGCCAGATTGGTAGCCGAGTGCGAAAACCACTCGTCCTACGAGGAACTGACGCGGAGTAGAAAAACAAGAATTCGATAGGCGTATGCACAGTAGAATCGATATCATCTAATATTTTTTGATGGTTCAGTGGTTAAATTCACTGTTTCTGTGCCTTCTGAAATAATCAGTGACTTCAGTATCACTGGTGGACGACACTTACAACTTACAATTCCCCTTTGGTACACGTTATTCCCGAATTATATTGAATGGGATATTACATGAAATTTTTGGCTTAATATTTGATAATACAAAGATGTCATATGTGTATATATATATATATATATATATATATATATATATATATATATTATATATATATATATATATATATATATATACACTAATGACATACTTTTGTATTAAGGTCACCATTACTCTGATATATATATATATATATATATATATATATATATATATATATATATATATATATATATATATATATATACTATATATTTATTTATTTAGACGTGTTTTTAATTTAAGATGGACTTTGAATTTTTGGACAAAAAGAAATAAAAGGGGGTTACTTGCTTAAATATGATTTTCGGAGGAATATGATAGTTTAGTGTTCCTTTATTTAGTTATTCTTAACCCATTATATTCCATTTTCGTGTTGGTTAATTTTAGGAAATAAAAAGTATATTTTTGTAACAGCGGGAATTTGAATTAGCCTAGAGTTTCATACTTTGATTTTCAGCTAACTTCAAAAGGGAAATGGGGGACAAACTCACGGGAATTTTGGAAACATTCAACATGAAAGGTAGTCCACATTAGCATAGTGACCCATTCATCCCCACAGCTGAGCTCCCTTAGAAGATATCTTGGATTAAGAGCTGTGGTTCCCTAGGAAGTGATTGTGTTCAATTTCCTCCCCTTTTCAGTACAGTAACGTTTGAGCCATACTTCAGTCTTTCTTTGTCCTCGGAGGAATCTTGCTATTTATGTTTAGCTCATATCGCCCCCCCCCCCCCCCACGTCACGTGTATTTATACATTATATATGTTGTAGGTCTACTGCAAAATCCTGCAGTGAAGGTGGATTCTTCCCTGTCCTTCTGTTCTGGGCCAGAAATTACATGCTGCAAATCATCTCATGTGTCCTGGACACGTGTTCATTGTTCCCAGCAATTAATCTATTATCTGGTTCTATGTGAGGGACATTAGCGTCCTTATTGGCGCCTTGAATTCAGTGGAGTAATGTTAAGGTGTAAATACATTCCCCTGTAAATTAACCTCTCGGAGTTTCCTTACGATTTTTTCCCGTAACTTGTGTTTGGTCTTCAGCCCCTCCTGTATTTTCTTTTTTATTTTATTTTTTTTTTTCTGTTTGAGCTGATTGGCCTCCACGTTGGTCGCAGTCAGAAGAACAAGCGAGGTTGCAGGAGCCATCAGACTTAAATCAGAATAATGGTGACCTTTTGACCAGAATGTTCTCAGTAAAAGATCAAGTCTAAATTGATTTCATGAGAAAAACAAACCTGAAATTTCAGCATTATAGCCCATAAGAGCAAAACGAAGGAAGGAAAAACCTCACTGCAAAGTAAGAGTATATTTTTCAAGCTTAGGTATTTAATGTTAGGAAAAAAACAATTGTGATTGCCACGTTTTCCAGCTAGTAATAGGAAGCTTAGAACTGGTTGCATGCCAAATTCAGCTACGAGAGAGAGAAGGTCGATAACTAACCCTTAGGTTCTGTGCTATGCATGAAGCAAGGTAGCTAGGAAAAGTTTCATAATTACTCTAGGAAGCAGTGCCAGGCTTCGTTTGCCAAAGAAATTAATTGCGAAAATCTCGCATCAAAAGAGATTACATTAGTTAGGAGTGAGACCACTTTGCTGGGTGTTATTTTAGCGAGCAAAAAAACGATTTAGCAGAGTTTAATTTTCGCAGAGTGAGTCATTCCTCTCTCTCTCTCTCTCTCTCTCTCGCATAGTTTCTGCCCCATGTGGCATGAAATGGGTGTAGGAACAGATAGGCAACACGTCGAGGACGACCTCTGAAGAGATTAGGCCGAATCCCGTAACTCCCATTCATCCATTATTCTTTCCCCCCTTTATCTTGTGTGAGTAGCGTAGTTCAAACACAGGGATATCAGTGTAAGAAATAAAAACTTCTAAAAGTCATTGAATAAGGAGAAATAGCATTATATATATATATAATTATAATATATATATATATTTATATATATCTGGATAATAGGTAGATTATATATATATATATATTATATATGTATATTTATATATATATTAGTGTATATTTATATATATATATATAGATATTGTAATTTATTATATATGTATATTTATATTATAGACATATATTTATATATATATATATATTATATATATATAATATATATCTATATATTATATATATGTACTATATACCTATAAATATAATTATAATATATATATATATATCATATGTATCTATATCTTTATAATATATATATATATATATAGTATACATATATATATATATATATATATATATATATATATATATATATATATATATATATATATATATATATATATATATATATGTGTAATGTGTGTGTATATATGTGTACATATCATCATATATATATATATATATATATATATATATATATATATATATATATATATATATATATATATATATATATATATATATATATACTATATATATATATATATATATACTGATATATGTGTTTACATATATATACACAGTATATATATATAATATATAATATATATATATATATATAATATTATATATATATATATGTTATATATATATATATAATATTATGTTGCAAATTTATTTACCGGTCTCCCGACTGGTTATTATTATTTCTTAGTCTGATCGACTGCTTGGTGTTTTTTTGTCTGTCGCTGTATTATATGCACGGTCTGCTTGACTGAGGGAGATTTAGAAATCCGCGGCGTTTTATAAGCGTTTTGCCTTTATTGGGTTGACTGTTTTATTTTAATAGTCCGTGAGGCAAACAGTTTCGCATTATTATATGCGTATTTCATTTGCTGTATTTGTATACGCACATCTCGGTGCCATCTGTCGGCTGGCCTTTATAACTCTTCACTCCGTTTGACTGATTTACATTTTCATATGCCCACGGGGCGAATATTTTGCCGCATTAGTAAATGCGTGCCCATTACAAGTCTACTGACTAATTGTCCGTACAACCACTATCCCACGCCCTTTGCGGTGAATATTTACAGTCCGTGACTGTTGTTCCGTGGAACTATTTGTGCAGCATTCCTGCCCATGTTGCGTCTTTGCGACGATCTATTCCTATTTGAGGAATCCATTTCAGATCCCGTAAATCGGTGACTTTTAACACTCATTGGCGTTGAGTAATTCCGCTTTCTTTCGCTGTGCAGAAAATTTGTTCTCATTACATATTCATGGAACTTCTAGAAACATCATTCCAGAGTTTAGCGCCTGTGATTCCACTTTAGGAATTTACAGTTCGGTCCTTCACATCCCCCACTCCTCCAGAATGGCAAATCATCCTGCCTTAGAGGAGATCAAGGAGTTTATAGAAGCAGGGAAGGCCGCTGGTTTGCGTGGCCAAGAATTAGCTACTTGGGTAGCCGAAGAGAGGGAAAAGGCAAGGATAGAAAGGGAAAAGGAAAGAGAATTCCAGGGGAAAAGATAAACATCCGAAAGAGAATTCCAGGAGAGAAGAGAAGCAGCAGAAAGAGTGGAGAGGGAGAAGGAAAGAGACGAAAAGGAGAAAGAAAGAATAGAGATTGAGGAAGAAAGAGAATTCCAAGAGAGAAAGGAGGCAGCAGAAAGGGCTCACCAACTGGCTATTGTTAATGTTGGCTTACAACCCTCGACATCCCGTTCATCAAACTCCCCCTTCAGTAGCATGGGCACCCTTATTCGACCGTGGAACGAATCCGAGCCAGAGGCCTGCCTCGATCACTTAAGAAAGATCCTGCAAAACTTATCCAACCTCCTCCCGCCGAAGTAACCCTCAACTTGGGGAAATACCTCGAAGGCATGGGCTCTATCGCCTTCCAAGTTCTCCCTGCTCACGAGCTAGGGGATCTTGCTCGTGTAAGGGAGGCCATCATCAAAGCCTTCGAGATCACCCACAGGTGGCAACAAAAATGGAGGAGCATGCCGAAGGAATCCGGGCAAACATGGCTGGAATGGGTGGCGAAGAAGACGCCTGGCCTCCAGAGGTGAACAAGGGCAGCCAATGCTGTTTCTCCAGATGAAATCCTCGAACTTTTTCAGTTGGACGATTTCTTATCCTATGCCCCTCCTGAACTTGCCAATTACTTGGTGGATAAGAGGCCGAAAACGATCGTGGACTGCTGTAAGTGGGCGAATACCTGTGACACTCACCACCCACTGCAGAGCTCCTTGAACAAGAAATCCACCCTGTTGCGCCTTCTCTTGCCAACTCCCAGACAGTGCAGCGGCAGAATAATCCGCCGCGTTAGCCAGTGTGCAGGCATTGTATTAGACCAGGGCATTCTTCCGAGCAATGGCTCGCTAAATCAGATCCTCCTCAATCAACTCCCGCTCCCCCTCAGAATGGACACCCCAAAATAATATTATTTTTATTATTCATCTCAATATATATATATATATATATATATATATATATATATATATATATATATATATATATATATATATATCTCTCTCTCTCTCTCCCTGTATATATATATATATCTATATGTATATATATATATATATATATATATCTATTATATTATATATATATATATTAGGATTGGCAGGCGAAGGTTCCTCAAGGAGCTCGCCATTGAATTTAGTGCTCCCCTAGTAAGTCATCGGTATTATATATTGACCAACTATCAAGGCCCCTGCGTGACCTGATGGCGGATACGTTCAGGCTGGCTCAGCTGGAGCACGGATCTCTTCCTGCATTGTCCACGTCAAGTTGCCCATGTGTGTTCGCTGCCAAAGCTGCCCATCTAGACAAGAACACAAGAAAAACGCATGTTTGCCATACAACTGGCCCGTCTGCCTACAGCATCAAACTGTCTTGTCTCCGAAGTATGTCTTCTCCGTTGGTAAGTTACATCATGAAACTTTTTTTTACTGCTTGTTTGCATAAATACTATAATTTTAATCTTTTCAAAATATAAATCATCCATTTTTTGCCCAAAATATTGCAATAATGTTTTATATATTTGTCGACATATTTCCAAATCTTCGATATTATTCCCTTTTCGAAAATTTCTTTTGGTCCGATATTTTTTATAGCTACAAAGTAATGTTTAAACATCCAGCAAGCAACCATAAAAATTTCATGCAAATCCAAGAATAATCAAGTAACTAAATAACACCTGGAAATTGACATACCCTTCTTCCATTTCAGGTAGCAAATTTGGCCGTCGCACTTGACGTGGTCGGGGCCATTTTGTGTATGTATCTGAAAGGTAAGTAGCCATATCGGTATATATTCTTATTTTATATAGATTTTGTGATATTCTGACAGATTTCCATGCATAAATATCATATTTTATACTAATTACAACGATGTTTATAAGAAATTTTTGGGTCAGATTTTTTTTATGGCTGCAAAATAGTGTTCAAACATCCATCAACCCACCATAATAGTTTTATGCAAATCCATGCATAATTAGATAACTAAATAACACATTGAAATTTACATTCCATTCCTCCATTTCAGGTGGTAGATGTGGCCGTCGGAGTAGGCGTCCGCTGCAGCCATTTTGTTGGCAGATCCGAAAGGTAAGTTGCCATACCGCTATTTATTCTAGTTCTCTATAGAATCTGTCATTAGCCTTGATGATTATAGACTTGCTCCCATCATTCATTGCATCCCTAGCGTGAACAAATATTCAACTGTCAGCTTCTTCTTGACAACTTAGGGACACTGCATCCAGAGACTTCGCTGTGTTGCTATGGAATCCTCTCCTTTTGTGACGATGACTGTGCTTGCCGTTTCTACTTCAAACATCTTTTCGGCCAAGAAGTAAAACAGTTTCAGTCTGTATTGCTGGGGTGTCACGAAGGAAGCTTTGCCTGTTTCCTGGTGTTTTGCTTGTTCCTGTCACTCTTCTTCTGATTCCTTTCCCCCTTTTTGAGCTCATCTCTGATTTCAGACTTGATTTCTTGTATACATCAAAGACTGTCCACCCGCTTGTACCGAGCACCATAGGAATCCACCTTTGGAATGATTGTCTTCTTTGGCATAGTCATTAAATGTCTTTGAAGTACGTGGAGGTGAGGCATTGATAAGTGCTGAGCCATCAATGATGATTGTATCTCCCTTTGGTTCTCCCATTGGGACATTCACTTGCACTTCAAGAATTTCAACCAGCTGTGACTTCTGACATGTATGAAGCTTGCCGCTGTCACTGAGAGATGCAGGGTATGACTGATCCTCGTCCTTGAAGAATTCTTGCAAGTCACACTGTCTGTTCTTGCTTGTGATGAACAGGCGCGAGTAACCAACATTCATCTTTTAGGACTTTCACCATAGAAATTCTCTCAGCAAGTTCTTGTTTGAAGAATGAAACAGGGTTCATCTTGATTGGATGATAGAAAAGACTTTCAGCTTCATCCTCTAGCCCTTTCATAAATGATAGGAACTGCTCTTTGCCTTGCCTTTGATGTGTAGCTACCATTTCAGCTAGAGTTGGGTCTGCAATGTTCTCTGTATCTAACACCATCAGGTCTGCTGATTCTTCTTGGAATGGGTTACCCATCTCCTGCATCACTGCAGAGAGTGATTCCACCTTTTCAAAGAAAGATTTCTGGGCACTCGGTGTCTACTCGTGATGTCTGCTGCTGTATGTGGCATCCTTCATACCAGACATGGCCTCGTATCCAGCTATTAGACGACTAACTTCAGATCCAGCGACCATCCAACTACGAAGTGCTGACGGGTCTTCTGTCAACCCAATTGCTTCTCCATCACCTTTGATCACTGCATTATTGTGCACGTGCACCTGATCAATCATCATGCCAGAGAATTCTCTTCTCGACTTGTGGATGACGAAGTTACCATTGTGAAACTCCTTGGCCACGTCTGGATGTTGATGTTCGAGTGACATCATATCTGGGAGATGAATAGTGATCCACAGGGCATAGTTAACATTGTCATTTGCAAAGAAGTAAGGCACCAATTCTGAAAGTGCTCCACGGTACAAGTTGAAGTCTCCTTCTCTGAATGAGCGGATGAGGGTGAATATCGTGAGTTCTATGTCCAGCACCAGACTCCAGAATTGGAACTGCAAACTTTCTTTCTTCCGTTTTTCACACCAATCCTCAAAAGGTTATTTCTGTGTTAGACGCTTCAGAGCAGAAATCATGATAAGCCTTCTTCATAAGTTTGTACAAGCTGCATGCTGTATTCTGGTGTGATTGTCCTGTCTTTGCGACACTGGATGCAGACAGGTAAAAGACTGATGTACCAGATGAGGCCACCCGTACTTCCACAATGGCACTGGTCCACCCACTGTCTCGTAGTAATTTTCCTATCAATCTCAATGAAGCCATTTCTATATGAAGGCCTCCGAACATGACACTTCCACAGTATTTGTTTCGCCAAAGCATACAACGGTTGGTCAGAAACAATTACAGGCGTCTGCTGTGGGTTCAAAATTCCAGTGTATCATGGACCTTCTCCATGGCATGCTTGATAGTTGCAACAGAGTGTGCCTGGTCTCACCACATAGGCATCATTGCTGTAGTAGCAGTCGGATTATGATCTATGTTGTCAACTGCTTCAGGTGTGAACAAATTCTTTCTCAAGACTGGGGGACAGAATACTCCATCTTCCACATACTGCGCAACAACAGCTTCTCCTAACTGTGTTGAGATTTCTAGGACTTGGTCATAGGATATGCTGAGCCCATTCTCATGGCGCATTTCGATTATTTGTCTCTTGGCAAACACATACAGGACCATGTAGACTGCAAAATGTGGCTCTTGGTCCTTGGACTGCCTGTGGAGATCCGTTCCTTCCTTGTATTTGGCAAAGCAGTTGTACTGTTGAAGTTGTGATGTAGCAAAGTCTGATTTCGACGCTCCATGATGGATTTGGGACTTGATGTCTGCACCATATTTGATCGTCCATACAAACTGAAGCAGTGATAGTGGCACAGCCTGTTCTAAGTCTTTGTCATGAAAATAGCTGCTGAAATTCGACTTCTGACGGAGCATGTCTTGTCTTATTATCCAAGCAGCTTTTGCTAGATGGATCACTTCACCATAACGGGATGCTTCTGATAGGATTGAACCTACATCAGTTTCAACAGCCAACAGAACTTCTCGGCCTTGGCAATTAGCTTGCAGCTGTGGAATGCGCAAAAGCATCTGATCCTTGAGTCGAGTAGGATGGACTTCAGGGGAGTCAACACCAAGCTATTCCAGCCTCTACTTTTAAAGCTTTGTCAAATAAGCAAGCTTGAAAATCGGTGGCCTGTCACTGGCATCTTTCATCTCGCATATGTAGGTGACTAGTTCAGAGAAAGCAATTGGTTATGCATCCTTCCAGTGTTCCTGTGCTTTTTCTTGCTCCCGCACCTTTAGGTATGCCTGTTCTCAGTTATGCAATGCCACCAAACAGCTAGGGTGATATTTCACTTCTTGGGCTACAACATCTCCTGCACTTAGTTTGGCAAGAAGTCCTGTATCACTAAGTGTTTTGGCACATTCATTTATTCTCCTATTCACTTGCGTTGTCATTGCTTCTCTAAGCTCCGCTCCTTCAGTTTCGCAGAAGAAGCATTCTTTGGTTTTAGTTTCTTGGAGGTTTCGTGGAATCTTACTTCTACTGCCCTCATCACTAGTACCTACATGACTTACTTTTTTTCCAGCTCGATGTAACTTTGTGTTGTTGAACAAAAGCGTGCAACTCTCATGATATTGTGCCTTATTTTTTCTCAATGTTTCCTCTATCCCAGAACCTTCATCAACTCTTGCAGGGTCTAGCTTGATTGGTAGCGCATTGAGTGAGTGAAAATAAGGAATATTCTTTGCCAGGTTCGTATATCCATCATCCCCTCTTCTGGCAGGATTGGCCTGGGAGACTTTAGCTCTTCTTTCTTAACCTCCTGACATAGGCAACACTTGGTCCAGTCTGTTTTCCATGATTGTCCAGTAGAGTTCGCATCCATGATTACGACAATGTTCAGGATGTTATAAACTAGAAAATATACATCAGCAGGCTTAAAATCATAGAAATCCACACTTAGATCATGCAATTCGGACAACTACAAATATTTCTAAGCAAAACATCAACTTCAGGTGGCTATTTTGTCAGCCATCTTGAAAAATGGCCGCCATTTTGGATTTTCAATTGGCAAATTGGGCAGATTTGATTAGTATCCCTTGGAGAGCAATTGTGCCAAATTTGATGCTTGTATCATCATTTGCACGATTCTTCTAAAGAATTACTCTTATCTGCCCCACTATAATGTGATAGGTTTATCAGCGGAGAAGGTTTTCATTCGCATAGTGTGAAAGGGCACTTGGGCAAATCGAGTGAAAGTGAAAGAAATGGGCGAATAATCATCCCAGCCCAGCTGATAAGTCAGTGGGAAGCAGAGTCGTTCTTCTCTCTCTCTCTCTCTCTCTCTCTCTCTCAGCGCACCAAACACTGACTCGAACGAGCTTTTTTTTTTTTTTTTTACTATATTGCTCTTGATTGTTTTCGTGTTTTATCATTAGATTTATTGCGAAATAACATTTTATATTTTATGTGAATTGGCACTGCTCTTCTCTCAACAATACCATTATGCATGATAGCTTAAAATCATTCATTCATTATTCCTCAAGATTATAAACGCTCCCTCCCTCTACTTCAAGTTAGCTGTGTATCAACGCAATGACAAATGATTTTGTTAATCATTTATGCTAAATTTTATTGTGAAAAGCTTTGTTCTTTCATTTACTATTTTGTTAGTATTGTTCAAGTAGACCGTCTCACTCGGCGCACTGAACACTGGCTCAGTTAAGACTTTTTTTCTGCATTGCATTTGATTGTTTTCATATTTCATCATAAAGTTATTTTTATTGGGAAATTCCCTTTTTCATGTGAATTCTTATTGCTTTTATATATATACAGTAATATTTTAACTCTCTCTTCTTCTCTCCTCAACATACCACACTCCCTCGTTCAGTCTCAAGTCAGCTGGGCATGACGTCACCGCGGTTACGTAAGATTTTATACATCTTTTTGTTAAATATTAAATTGAAATCTAAATTTCATATGAAAATTTATATATGCTTCATACTTTTACTCATTTTGTCGAATATGGTTATCATTAAACTATATATTTTAAATGAAAAAAATTAATACAGTTTAACTTGTAACACCCAGTACGCAGTCGGATACAAGTATAAATTAGATAATCTGTCAGTTCGAAGTACAAGCATTTGTTCAACAAACAATTCAAAATTTTCTCGAAAATTTTGTTCGAAAAACGGAAAGTTCCACATAAGAAACGTTCGACAAATGAGGTGTGCATATATATATATATATATATATATATATATATATATATATATATATATATATATATAATAATATTATATATATATATCTGTGTGTGTGTGTGTGTATTATGTTGTTGCCTTTGCAAAGCATAATTTAAAGATAAGAAAGAACACAGAGTGAAAAGAGAGAGAGAGATTAGCTTCATTCGCGAAAGCGGATGTTTCTGTCAACACATCAGCGCATGAGCTCTTCGTGCTGAACCAGTATTGTTTGTCTTTGTCTAAACCACATGATGACTGCACAAGATTGGGCATGCTTTGTAAGACCGTTTTAGATCTTTCTTCCGATAGCTCTCATTTCATTTGAGTAATTAGAGAATCTTTTACTGTGTTACTGTTTAATATAGCTGATAAATCAATTAACTCTTATCTTTCTCGACTTGTCAAAAGAACATTTATTGTATTGTCTTGTAAGTACTTTAACTGTGAAGTGGAAATAATATCTTGTATGCAATTGCTGTGATGTCATTGTCATGGAAGTGACGACACTATGCTTGCACCCGTATTTCCATAATTATATATGTCATGTTAAGAGAATTGTATGCTCTGAAACTGTAATAATAAAGATTATTTATAGTTACAATCCCACTTTCTCTCTAGTTTTCGTTTTGGAAGAGAATTATTAAGATCCATTTTGGGGGTTAAAATTTCGCAGACCAGTTAACTCCCATAGAGAGAGAGAGAGTCATTCTGATATTAAAGACAACTTACATTGTTGTACTCTAGGGAGCCTTACAAGCTGGCCTTCTCTCTCTCTCTCTCTCTCTCTCTCTCCTCTCTCTCTCTCTCTCTCTCCAAATACGAGAGATGTTCAATTGTAATGGTCACTGGCATCTTTTAGATTTATTTGATTTCTTAATAACATAGTGGTTATTTATGGGATCTGAACAGAAGTGTAAATATGTTTTGTAATGGTGCTTGTGAAAGAGTATAGTGAATTTGGAAGCTGCAGAAAAAAGGAGAAACTGGTACCAGGTAAAGTGTTATTACAAGTTTTAAGTGTGCTTAAAGAAAATATTTACAGTGGTTAGGTGAAATTATTTAATTTTTTGTACATTGGAAATTTTTTGTGTTCTGTATTTAATTCCTTTGAAGTGTTTATTTCATGTTCTGAGTGGTTAATGTTTTATTAGTGCTTTTGCAATTTTAGTACTTTTCACATTTTTCTGTGTTTACTTATTTTTGCATTCACAATTTGTTTGCCTAACTTAGGTGTTTCTTAATGATTTAGTGTTGCATACTTAATCTAATTTAACACTTGTAAATTTATTTGAATTTACTTCGATTTCTTTTAAGATTTTCTTGATTAATTAATTTTCTTCATAAATTAGTTTTGATTTTATTTTGATTAATGATTAATTCAGGAATTAATTAAACTTTGTCTTTTATTCAATTGATACTAAATTTCCATGATATTGTAAGTTTAACTTATAAATTTTGAGTTTAAAAATAAACCTTTTTGTCTTTAAAATTTTTATAAGTGTTTCATTTATTAGCCACTAATGATAGGGCGTTTATTTAGGTAGAAATATAGAGTGGTACTTGTGCTGTTATCCTTCAGTTTTTTTTTAAGTAAGTTAGGACCAGTGAAATAATTAGGCTTTTAAAGTTATTGGAGTGATGCCCTTTAATTAATTTAATCTCATATATGATTATCCCACACCTGTTTTAACGAACTTAGTCTGATTTCTTGCATGATTCGTAAAGTTTAAGGGGTTACTGTTGCCTTCAGAGTAATCAGTCATATTTTATCTGTGATGAAGGTTCAGGTGGCTGGTTGTTGTGAAGTAACTGTTTCTGATTGGTAAAAGTAGTAAATGTAGTAACCAGATATTGGCCGTTTCATCACAATATATATATATATATATATATATATATATATATATATATATATATATATATATATATATATATACATATCATATATATATATATATATATATATATCATACATATATATATATATATATATATATATATATATATATATATATTTTTTTAAATAAATACAGCGAAATTTTTTGGGTAAAACCAGCGATGCTTCATTTTCTTATTACTGTATAACCATATTTTTCATTTCATCCGTTTCCTATCTAAACACGGAATGAAACAGCAGTTCAGGTACCGAAGTTAAACATCCATTTACAGTATTTTTTCACATATTGTTTGGATATTCTTTTTCGACCCAAATATTATTGGCGTATACTATTTAATTTCGTTTCAGTGTGTACTTTTATATTAATTGTTTTTAGTTCTATGTAGGTCTCCAATTCTTTTGTCATAAACATTCTGATAACAAAACGATAATGTTAAAGTGTTTTCCCGTTTTCTTATTAAACAACCATGGTTGCTTTATCAATTTCTTTGAGTCTCACGGTTAAACGAACATATCTGAAGAGCTCTCAGAACATTTTCAAAGAGTTTGATAACAATAATAGTCTTTTATCTCGGTAAAAGGCATTTGCAATATATCCCAAAACGACATCTATAAATAATGTATTTTTCATCTGATGTGGCTGGGAACCCTGAAAGTAAAGCGAATACTTTTTGACAGATAAATAGGTACAGCATAACAATACAGATTAAAGTTATCTTATCTGTTTATATTTCTGAAAGCCGAGTAAAATAAAAAATATAAAAAATAATTCACAATTGATGCTTAAATATTATGACGAAATTGGGTGTTGTGTCAAAACTTCTGAGGTTCCTATTCTCGATATGGGGGGAATTATTAGATAGAAAAGCTCGAAAATAAGACATGATAAATGAATCAAAGGCTAGGGGAACAACAAAAAAGTATGCTACAAATATCTGGACATGTTATTATTGTCATATCATTAAATAAACTTAAAAACATTGATATAAAGCAAAACTCCGTCCATAGTGATATGTAATACATGACGATTACTCATACCTCTAAAATAGCCCCCCTTTTTGTTTTAATGATAATTTTCGCTTACTCTGTTTTATAATATAAGCCCCTTGCAAATCTGGTTTCGACCTTGCGTTTTCTTCTCATTGTCGGCATAATGAACTCACCATTCACCATATTCAGTTATAAGAGCGGAAAGAAAAATTTGGAAAAGGAAAAGAGGAAAAAGTCGAATTTCTCGATCTGACACAAAGCTTATGCTAATAAGAACAAAGTAATAGAACACGTGCTTTATAAAAACCGAAAGAATCTTTTCTAAAATGACTGTTTCTGTTAGAGTTCCTCTCAATATTCAGAAATGATAAAAGCGAAAATATCGGTAATGACATGTTTTACGCACCACAAAATGTACGAGCTCTTAATGGAGGTGGTTTGCTGTAATGAACCTTTGAGTGCGGTGCATTCAGTTTTCATTGTTGCTAGGTCTCAGGTAAAAGGGTTCAATGCGAAGTCCCTCTTGCGTCATTAATCTGAATTTTTTTGGTATTTATATTGCACGTTAACTATTCAATTTCATCGTTTTTACATTAAGTGATCCATGAGCATTCGGATAACGAAGAGTACAGAAATAATAACATTCAGACGTTATTATAAGTGCAAAGATCACTGTATTAGTCTCTCCTTTCTGTATTTCATTATATTTTTCGTCATATATCACGTAATTTGATTGAAATAATGAAACTTTTTAAAAACATTTTTGTTGATAAATTCCGAAAACGTTAATGAACTTTATTTCAATCTTTGTTGGTAACCTTTATGTTACTCTCAGAAATGAATGTAAAGAACTGAATAGTGTATGACAGAATTTAACAGAAAGGAAATAAAACTGCCCTTATAGTTATAGTTTATATTTTTCATTATAGTAGTTATTTTCATTTCTGGAGATCGATAAAACATGACAAATGTTGTCTTATTGTATTTAAATTTTTATAGATAATCGTTTTAATATATAAATGGAGAGCTGAATGCGCAATGAATAAAACAAATCCGTTGTAATAAGAGCAACGAAAGAGTTGAAATGTGAAAAAAACCTCCATCTCTTTATCATCTTAACATAAAGAAGCTTTTAATGCAAAATGGAAATCATACCGTTTGGTCAAAAACCTCAAAAGAAGTCGCTTGACTCCTTGCTATTTCCCCGAGAAATATTTACTTTTATTTTTAATGTTCATTTATATTTATCTTATTTCATGTCTTGAGAATCTGTTTTACTTAGCCAACTTTAACACCGTTATATAATGATTTGTTTGGATGAATTATACATGAAATACGGCGCTACAGTTAAAATGCAGCCCATACTAGCAAACAATACAAATACGTACAGGCACGTACCCACATGCGCGCATATACACACACACACACACACACACACACACACACACACACACACATATATATAATAATAATATATATATATATATATATATATATATAAAGATATATATATATATATATATAATATACCGAAAATAGTACATTTCATTAATGAAGTCTAACAAAAATCATGCATAAGGTCATTTCAGGATCCTTTTCAAAATTCCTAAATTTCTAGCGATACACCTTGGGAACGAGGTCTTATCCCTTCAGAATAGTATCTTCCCCAGCGTCATAGTCCGACGGCTGATCCTCACTGAACGTGTTATATACACGCTGTGCTTCTCCCTTTAACCTACACTATACCAGTGTGGTCCACATGTTCTTTGGCCCACCTAATTTTTTCCCTTTCCTCTCAAAGCATATGAAACATTCGGGGAAATCCTCTTCATTGAAGATTGGTATTAATTTCGAAGCATTCAACAGATTAAATTTATAGGTTTAATTCCGAAGCACTCAACAGATTAAATTTATATTCGTTATTAGTAATATTATTATTATTATTCATGGACAACTGCAACCTTTTTCAACCTAACTCATGACTTCTTTATTTCACGCTCTCTTCAGTCTGCAACTGCAATGATTTGCACTTTAATTCCTTAATCTTTATTTGTTCTTTTAAAAAACTTAGCCTCAACTAACTTATCTCAACACAATTAACTTCTCTATCTTTCTCCCTAACATAACAACGTATCTTGTCAATTTCTTAATCTTAAAATTCCGGGCTGATGACCCACCAGGAAACCCACAAATATCTGTTCATATGTATATTTTTATTCAAACCATCCAT
>NC_087221.1:3317430-3352430 GCF_015104395.2 Macrobrachium nipponense | reverse complement strand
TTTACCCTCTTAGTTACAATCGATATGTTGACGATACCTTTGTTCTGTTTAAATCACCTTTTCATGCAGACCAGTTTCTCTCCTTTATTAATAATTTACTTCCTAATATTAATTTTACTTAAGAAAGAGAGGCTCATAATCAGTTACCCTTTTTTGACGTATTGGTTTCAAGGTATGCGGTGATCGTTTTAATACCTCTGCCTTTAGAGCAAAAGAAGTTTTCTGGTCTAGGTTGCAGGGCATTCTCTTTGACCTTTATTTTACCATAAAGAAGTTGAATTTTTATACACATACTTTTCTGGTAATTGTTTTTCTGATGATTGCTTTCCTTCCTCAGTTTTCTATGAACATTGTAAACAATTTCTAAACAAGAAGCTTAATTAGTTCATTTGTTGTTAGTACTGTTCCACGTAGGAAATTATTTGCATCGTACTGTATTCACTTAGTCTTCAACTTTCCATATGACAGGTGTTTTTTTAACTCTCCTGTTTATGTTAATAAGTTTTTAACTGTAATTTTAATCTTTAATTTTAATTTCTATTGTTTTAAGTAGTTGTTTTCCCTGCGCTTTAATTTGTTTTTTATTGTTCTTTTGTAGCCCTGAAGATTGTAACATGAGGTTACGAAACGCGTTGGCCAACAAATTTTATCTTAATCGATAACTTCCTTTCAACTTGTCACGTATTCTTGATATATATATATATATATATATATATATATATATATATATATATATATATAATATATATATATATATATATATATATATATATATATATATATATATATATATATATAACGGTTTTAATAAATCCCGACTCATTATCATAGAAGCACCTTTATTTTACCATTTTTACTGCGTAGCTGACAGTAACGCTAATATGGACTCTATGTAGCTCTTATATAGTAATAGGAAAGCTTTTGCGCATAAAGCGTCATACACTTATCAAGAATTCATATTCATTTTCCGTTACACGGAACATTTGGGTTTTAATTCTATTTTTAAGACTTTTGGGAGATTATGCTTAATTATTCAAAAAGTGACGCAGTTTGGCACAGAATTTCATAGAACATCCGCTTTATGGTTCAGTATGCAAGTAATTCCATAAAGAGGAAAGAGGAAGCACCGTGCCTTTAGAGAAACGTACACTCGACAAGAAAACTGAAGATACAGTTTTCATTAGCTTTCGTTCATCCAATTTCCCATTTGTTTTTACTGAAAAGACATAATATCGCTAAATTTACTCTAGAATATGAAAATATACTGCAAATTTTATCATATAAGTTAAAACCGCAAAACAAAACCGTTCAGATACTTAAAAACACGAAATATGTCCGAAGTAATTGGAATTTGTCAGATGGATTCGTTCATAGAAATCTGGTAGATAGAATGTGAATTTCTGATTTTAGTACCATGTATCACGACGGCAATATTTACTCGTTTTGCTTCATGAACGGCGATATATTGCATCATCGTAAGTGGTGAATGCAATTATTTTAGTTTCTACAAACTTATGTTTGTATTCCCAAGCGATTAAAGTTAGCTGACGTCAATGGCACTCAATGTTGCGACGGCTTAGGTAGGTTGAACAAATTTAGTTGCATCCGCAAGAGCGTTTTCTATAATGTGAGGAGGAGCCCTAGAACTTCGAGCGGGAAAGCGCAAGTCACTGGATACTGGCTAACGTAACGGATTTCACACTTTGATTACTTTGACCTTGCCGTGGATCGAAGGCTAGTTGCTGTTTACAAAGCTACTGTCTTTAAACATAAATCTTTATCAAGATTAAAGTAGCATGTCAGCTCAAAGATTTTCTGGCTATATGCTCCCATTACAAAGCAGTTCGTAGTAGCCTATAGCCCTACACGACTGCATTTCTTTGCCGCGAGGCTGATAGATCTCCCACGATATAAAACTTTAATTGCCTGTGTAATACATATCGAGTTATTTGTGGTAATAAATATTTTTTACTTAACACGGCTTTTCGTGAATGATTTGTGGATGAAACCCTATTTTCAAAAGTAAAGACTATATCAAGAGAACAAGAATGACTGCACCCTGTCTAAAATTTTCAACGTCTTTTTACAATCTTTGAATGCTACGGCAACTGTCGAATGTAATCAAGATTAGGGTATGAATTTCTTAGAGAATTAACTTGAATATTATGATCCTTTCATATCATATCGCGCAAGCATAAGCCTATCGATAGAGATACTTAATTCATTATATTTTCTTCTGCCTTTCCCCGTCACAAGTCCGTCACCAGTACTATAATTCTCTCTCTCTCTCTCTCTCTCTCTCTCTCTCTCTCTCTCTCTCTCTCTCTCACTTTTGAAACATTTGAAAAAATATCACTTAATCTCTTAAAGTAAATATAATGAATTAAGTATCTCTATCTACAGGCCAATGCTTGGGCGCTCTCTCTCTCTCTCTCTCTCTCTCTCTCTCTCTCTCTCTCTCTCGTCATAATATTTCATTCTTTACTGTAGTGTTCCTCACGATTTCCACAAGTACTGCCCAAATTTTTAAAACCTTTCTCATTGTTTAAGATCTGTCTTTAATTACGTATGAATTTTACGTCAGTTTAGTGTCAAACATTACTTATAAATAAGGTTTCACAGTAGGTTTTCAAAAAAGATGATCGATATTCTACCCTGAACTGACGTTACCAAACCAACATTAACGAATAATATAGAGCCTGTTTCTACTTTCAAGTATAAATAATTATAGGACCTCAACTGAAGCTCCACCCCCTTTCAAGAGTTGCCAGGTGTGGCATTATTGAACAATATATGTCCGAAAATTAAAAAAAACTGTATCTTAACTTTCCTTGCCGAGTGTACATTATGTAAAATAGGTGCATATTGATTAAGATATAGCTTTCGAAGCACAAGCAGCAGTTGAATGCGTGACCTGAGGTCTCCAGTGACTGAGGTGGTAATCAACATTTCATGAAAAACAGCTGGCTGAACACGCATTCTTAGAGATCAATGATTACAGCAAATATTTTTGTGATAATGACTAAAAGAAACAAACAACAATATTGGATCTTCAGCAGAAGTTTATTTAGCGCTATACCTGGAAAAGAGTTGTGTAATGACAGTACGCAAATAGATGTCGCAATCTACCGAACTTACCACGTTCTACAGTTACATTATTAGTATTATAGAAATAGTTTAACCAGACCACAGAGCTGACTTTCAGCTCTCATAGGGATGATCCCAAAGGATTAGATAAAATGCCGAGTCTAGGCCATAGGCCAAGAACTGGGACCAAATAGGTAATTTAGTATAATAAGGAATACATTGAAATTAAATTAAAGCTTCCTCCGAGGCAGAGGCTTTCATACTAGAACAAAAACAGGCAATAAATACATTTACTCATGTTTCCACACATTCATACTAAAAAGGTGTATTAGATTGTATATTAAGTTGAGAAGCTTAAAAAAAAATTATCTAAAATCCATTAATTGCTCTCAGATTTTTTGTACTTTTATTATATACTTATTTCTTATATTTTAGTAAATAAATAAGAGTTTTTCAGAAAAGTCAAAATTGGCATCACTGAAAATGTGAACGCGTCTGTCAAAATTTCTTTTATTGGTTTATTTCCAAAAGTTGGCAGTCTCTGCTGGTCATACTTTGGACGCTGAGCACTCCGGAGCAGGGCCTCGTGGGCTGTTCATCAAGTGCCCATGTGTCATAAGCCAAAAAAGGTCCTCATTACCCAATATATATGGATGGATCCAAATCAGTATACGGAGTGGGATATGCTGCAGTCTCCTAGGACAAAACATACCAGTTCTTTCTTCTCAATAATGCCTCAGTATTTACAATGGAGTTATGTGCAATAACATCAGTACCAATACAATCATTTTAAAACTCTAAAAACTACATTCGAAAGTAATGCAAATTAAGTAAAATATATTGTTATGGAGGAGTTATGGAGTTCCATTTAACAACATCTGTGTTTGTGAGAGAGAGAGAGGAGAGAGAGAGAGAGAGAGAGAGAGAGAGAGAGAGGGTGTAATTGCTGTATGGATAGTTAATGACTGAGTTGGCTGTTGCTGAGTTCTGGATTGTCTTCTGGCGCAGCTGGAGTTACCTGTTCAAGTTCTGTGTTTTTGGTCAATCTTTAGTCAGAACTCAGAAGCTGTGATAGTCAGTAGTGTCGGCAGCGGTCTGTGAAGGCATTGATAGCTATAGTCAGTTACGTTTTGTGTTTTGTTTATTTGTTGGTTGTTATTAAGTTTGATGTTGATTGATTTAGAGCTTTTGTGCCCGTGTTGTTGGATTTGTTGTGCTTGTGAGTTTTGTTGAGTTATTTATGAGTTGTTATGGTTGAGGGTTGTTGTTGGGATCTGTTGCGGTTTCTGTATGTGAGTTGTTGTTGTTGAGGGTTGTTATTGGTGAGTTGCTGTGATTTCTTGATGCTGTTAGTGGGTGTATGTGTTGCCCTTTTGTGTTAATGATTGTTTGTGCAGTGGTCTTTTGTAGTGGTTGTATTCCTTGTTTGTTGTTAGGCTGTGGTTGTTCCTTGGTTGTTTGCTATGTTGTTGAGTTGTGGTTATGTTCCTTGGTTGTTGTCGTGGCACTTGGTTGGTGTGTTGTTGTTGTGTTGTTGGGTTTTGGTCCTTAGTTGTTGTGCTGTTGTTGAGTTGTGGGGTTGTTGTTCTTGGTTGTTGTCTTTGTTGTTGGTTGGCCGTATCCAGTGGACAGTACAGCTCTTCGCCCAAAGTGTGCCAAGAAGTGGTTGGTAAGTACATGTGTTTTGAGTGTTTTTTTGTTTTTGGGTTTGTGTAGGTCAATTGTCCTGCGTGTATTCAGTAGTGTAAAGAGGAAAGTGTGACTGAGGGTGAGTTTGGGAGCTGGATTGATTAGTTTTATGGGGGGGCGGTATTTGCCGCTTGTTTTTTAAGCTTGTGATCCCGCCACATCGTGCGGTAGAAGAATATCTGCTTCATTTATCAGCTGTTTGTTAAACAAAACACATGATGGCAAGTTGTCACTGGTGTCAACTATTTTAGAACTGATCGTAGCAAACAACCTTTAATACTATATGTATCATAAAAAGTGTTATATTGGAGGTTATAAAATTACAGAACACTGTCGTTTTGTTACTAAAGTAACAATGATTTCAGAATAAATGAAATATTGGTCTATGTCCGGTTCTTTACTTTAAAAACATACTTATTAATCAGTGGATTGATTTTCTCCATAGGAATGCTGATCACGTATGGGATACTGCTTGTGTTTAAATTGTGGTAAAAAGGTACTTTCATTGTTTTATCCTACATGTATATCCAACATAAAAAAATATTGAAAACGTAAAAAATAACACGCAAAACATGCTCAGAAAGGATACGTTTCTTGGAAGTTAGTTTTACCCTTCGTAGTCCTCTTATGTAATTCCTAGTTAAAGTCTCATGAAAGTAAACAAAACAAAAATTTAAATTCAATAAGTGAAAGGTCTGGTAGTACGGCGCGTTAATGCGGATAATTTCCCGCCTTGAAGGAGTACTAAAAGTTCCTCTGGGACAACCCTTTAAGGACCATCTTGCAAAAAAAAAAAAAAAAAAAAAGTTAGGGAGAAAGAGCTGCTCAGTTTCAGTTTCCTTCACGTGGGAAGCTTCTGAATTTTCTTTTGTTATTGCATTTGTTCAGGGATCCAAATGTCACAGAATTTCGATGTATTCCACCGGGTGAAAAGGATGAGTGTGATTTTATGGAGTCCTGTTCTATAAACGCTTAGTGTTTTCAAGCTTGTAAAAAAAAAGAAAAATTAATGACCATGAATTCTTCACCCTACTTGAACAGAAATGGATTGCAGCACCAGAATAACCAAATGAAAAAAAGTGCTTTTATAATATATATTATTCATAACCAATTGTCTGATGTTAATGATCTTTGATATTTTTTTTACAGATTGGACAAGTTTGATTCAGTAATACCTTCTCCATGTAAGGAATGTCTACATATACACATCATGAGAGCAACTTATCAGTGGTCTGAAGATGGCATTGAGTGAACCAAACTGTTCAGAGACAAATGATGGCCACTTAACAGCAAAATCAATGTCCAGGATCTCCAGTGCTACTGGCTCTGCTTAACTTCTGGCTTATAAAATGTATGCGCATCTGCAAGCTTTCAGACTAAATGATATGCCCGGCGGTGTACCAAATAACTCAAATAATCATACAGTACAAACGCACACCGACCAAAAAATTGCAGAGAAAGTGGAAGAGGGCCCTTTGGAAATCATAGACACGATGATAGTAAACATGAATATGTCTACAGTGATAATGATGAACAAAATGATAAGTAACAATTTATCTCAAAACTTTGTAGCAAAACAAATGCGATATATACCTATGAAAGAATTTACTCTATTATTACAGCAATTGATATGATGATGATGATGTGATAATGAAGACGATGAATGATTACATCCCCAATGGTTCACAAAGCATTCTAAACTTTTATTTTTGTGATAACTATGTCATGTTGATACTAATTGTGTACTCTATGATGACATATAAAAAGAATTTGATTGCATCTTGGTATGTGGTTAATGTGTATTATAGCTACTGACTACAATAAATTAATACTTTGTAGAGTATACTATCTAAAATAAATTAATAAAAGAAATGACTATTTCAAAATAACGTGTTAGATTTTACCACCATGAATGGAAATTGAAAGTGATAATCTTACAGTATCCTTTCCAAATATACTACGTAATGAAACTCAAAAATCACTTCATTAAAAACAAAACGATCATGACGGATGTCAAAATCAAGACCATTGGTGACGTGTTTCGTTTGCTCTGTATTTAATTTCAAGAAATGCTGACTTGATGCCTATGGGTCAATCAGCCTGTCTCAATTGGATTCCAGATATACCCTATCATTCATTGTGTTAGGCATCTTTGACTTGGTATAACAAAAGGCGATAGTATATCCTTTTGTTATTTCATCTAGTTTATCATTTGCTTATATTCATCACGTCTGTCGCAGTAGCCACAAGACATACTTCGGTAAAAACTATAAAATAAACTAATAACATTTAATATCGATTTCATTGCTCTGTTTGACATAACAATTAATTTATTCTCGAGAATAGCTAGATATATAAACACACACACTTAGAGAGAGAGAGAGAGAGAGAGAGAAAGTTTTATTTCCGCATTCCCATTTTGCCTGATTGAGTTTTCCAAACGAAAATAAGGAACGTCTTTTTCTTATTGATATACTTCCATAGCATAACAAACGTTACAAATATCGACTTGCAAAGGAGATACTCTTACCTGGATTATGGTTGCACTAGACCTGGATTCCTGAGATAGCTATCCTGAATGTATACTCTTGAAGACCCACAACTGACAGATTCAGCACGGGAAATGCAACGGCCTGGCTACTGGTTATAACGAAGGAGGGCCTGTGATGGATGGGGTGAAATAGGCTCACAGCTGCTTGACCAATCTCGACCAGGGTTGGTTACTGACTGACTGACCTCTCCCTGACCCGCTAGGGTCGACCTCTTCTCGGGTAATTTTAAATTATTTCTAGATGTCCGTTGGACCTCAAAAACCGGGAAAATCTCTTCCGATCTGCTTTGAGACAGATAAAGAATTTTTCACAGTCATACCTGCGAAGGAAACAAAATCGGCAGAGAAGAGTGAGCAGGAAAATGAGTACAACAGGGGTGATTGAGAGAGAGACAAAAGGCATACTATCAAATTTGGAATTCCCTGCGCTTAGCTTTGAGGGTCCTTGTCTTCTATCTGGGTGGTCCAGACATTCCCCAAAGCTCTGCGCTTGTTGAGAGATACAACTATTTTAAATGTAAAAGGCTGTAGTAAGAGTATTTGTGAAAAGAAAAAAAATACTCGTTGCAAAAAGAGTTATTTGATCGAGTTAATTAAAAAACATCTGTTGTTTATGAGTTTGAGCTCCACTACCGATTAAGACTTCTGTTTCCATTTTTGCTCCGATATTAACTGTAGTTTTGGTGTTTTAATTCATAGTTATTTTCCCTTACTTGGGGAGTAAGCATAAAAACTAATTTGTCTGAAAAGGTGTTTCGCGTTGAGGTAAAAATACACACATTTTCGGATAGAATATTTGATTTATTTATTAGAATGGAAATGTAAAAAAAATAATATTGCGCATATATCGTATTTTTTTCATTTTCGTTTCTGAAAGAACCGGCTATCTGTACGAATATATTTGTGTTCAATTACTTTTGTTCATTTATAACTAAAAAAAATTGAACATGATCAATTTGAGTCTTTTTTTTTATCCTTGTTGTTAGTATGAGTAGTACTAATTACGAGTATTAATTATGAAACAACTTCATATTAAGTTAGGAATATAATGTTTGTAATTTATGCATCAGTGTAAAATCTTGCATGCATCCCAAGTAAGCTGAAGGTCGGATCATGCCTTCTTATTTATCATATTAAGAAAATATATATATATATATATATATATATATATATATATATATATATATATATGTGTGTGTGTGTGTGTGTGTGTGTGTGTGTGTGTGTGTGTGTGTATGTGTGTACCGACGCTGGTAAAAATGTAATCTTTTGAAGTTTCGAGAATTTTTTCTTACATCATTGCATATTTACAGACAGAGAAATCTGATGAAACGAGAGACTGATTTTCATTCATGGAATTTTGGTCTCTCTTTTAAAGGACTAAGTTTAAGAGTAAAACTTATGCATTTACATCTTCTACGCTAAACATGATAATAACTCCAAGTAAACTTTAATGCTATGATCACTTATCTATTTTTTTTACCCATACAATAGGGCTGATAACCATAAGAACCAGGATTATCTCATAGGAATGTAACCAGCTTGAGAGAGAGATAAAAAATTTATCTGTTCTTGAGAACGATTCAGGAAAAAATTTTGTACTTTTCACAGAAACCTTTTCTACTGTTTATTTATTAACTTTTCCTCGGGTTGACACAGGATCTCAAAAGGAAGGGAGAATCGGTTCCTTTGTTTATGAGAGAATAAGTGACTAATAAAATGAGCGTTCTTATTAATGAGAAAAAGTAAGACAGACAAACATTTTTGTAAACTGCAGTAAATAAATAGGTAAGAGGGCAATATCGATATTCACATCTTCAAGAAATTTTCTCAGTATTGTATTAAGGCAGACGGCCAGACAGATTTGAGAGAGAAACAGAGAGACAGAGACGGAGAGGGCGGGGGGTGTCCATAATAGCAAAATCTGGCTTGTGACATATTACGATTTATTGCATTTTCTGGAGTTTTGCATTATCTTGAATCAGAATCATGTTGATGGAGAGCAAAAAATACAATAAGAACCTGGCAATGGACGACAGTTGAGTCCGATGGTTCACGCAAAGTTTGGGAATGATTTTATAGCAGCTCACAGGTCATCCATTATTTTCCTCGTTAGCTACCCTAATGCTATAAGTTTCACAAGTGATTAAAATATCATTCTTTACTAAACTGAGATACAGCAGATGCCATTTAGGAATGAGACGATGTTCTTAACTACATAAAAACGTCTTGAATTCTGAATATAAATACCATAATAAGGAATATCATTTGGTTAATAGCAAAACATTAGTAAGTCCAAGCAAACATAAACATGTTTCCATATGTCTGTTAATCTGATTTACTTCATACATATTCCATCACTTGTTGTGCTCTCGATAGAGGCGAGAAAGTTAAACCGTGTCTTTTACTGAGAAGCATTTCAGGGTAACGGTCCGGGTGTCGGGGGTTGATTTTCGACCAAGTTGGCTAAGTTGTGTTTTTCACAGTTAATGGTGTACTGCGCTGCCAGACGTAAGATACATCCGATTTGAAGCATTCTACTAGGTAAAAAAAAAAAGCAATTTCATAAGTGAAAGTGGATGCTGAAAATTTTGTTCCTCTAGAACTTAGCTTCTGCTTTCCTCTTTATTTCCCAAATATTCAGTATTTCTTTTATATATCTTTGTGCCATATACATGATTTGTACGATACATTTTCCCTTACAAGACAAGCTGGTTCTGAACTGTCAACAACAAACGAGTTTTTGTAGGAAAATGCCATTATCACATTTTTCATTTTATTTTGTGTTTATCACTTTTACCAGTGATTTTGGGCTGCTTTTCATGGCTTACAAGCGTTATTTTATCATAAATATGCCTTATAAGAAGTTAGCTCGTCGACGGGAAGCAAGTCCTCGTAATATTAGCAAATATATTGAAAGAAAGAGACAGCATAAAGTCGGGAATACCACAAACGCAAAAGCAAAGTTGCCATCATTTTCTATTCAAATTATGCCTTTATTATCAACATTTATTCTACTCAGTCGTTACTCTCAAGATACTGCTGAGGAGGAAAATGACTTTACATTAGTGCTGCCTGATGAAGGAGAGGACCCCAGAGAAGAGGAGGAAGAGGAAGTCAACAATGATGTAATCTATGATGCAATCACCGAATGTTCTTGTGCTGCATTACATAACAGCTTACTGAGCGTTTATGTGAACACTGTAGTTGATAAATTAGATGACTGTGAAAAAAAGAAAATAAGATTACCACTGAAAATCCTGAGAGAATTATTTAGGAAAATGACATACGATGACCGCGGTGGGTCCCAAAACCTTGATGTGGCAGAAAATGGTTGTGATATCAGTTTTATTTAGAAATCGAAGTGTAGTGACTATGAACGCCCCCACCCCCCCAACCCATCCCAAATTAGCATATTACCATTATTTTATACTATAGGGAATAATATCTCAAAAAAAAGAGAGAAAAAAAAAGAAGAGAGAGAGAGGAGACTTGGTGCCAGCTAACCTTTTCAGTACAACTTTGAGTGTGACGGTCAGACAAGCTTTGACTGCGTTTTTCTCAAAACACTAGTTTTATACATTTAAATCTCCATAACTCAGCTATGTATGAATGGATTTGAATATTTAAAAAAAACACATTATATTCAGTGATTATTTGGAAATAATTTCGCGTGCTACATTTCATCTGTATTTACATGTAATATTTAATTTAAATTTTTTTTTTTTTGGAACTAATCACTATTTTAATGTATCGTAGTAAACAAAACCTACCTTGACAATTTTATTTATGCGTTTTTTTGTTCTTTATGATGTAATCTTTGGTTTTTATTTGAAATTGACTGATAAATAATGGTGGTGAGGGTTTTAAAAATTTGGGGGAAAATGTATAATATATATATATATATATATATATATATATATATATATATATATATATATATATATATATATATATATATACAGACACACGCAAACACACACACACACACATATATACATTATATATATATATATATATATATAATATATAATATATATATATATAATGCTCCTAGTAAAGAAAAATTGTGGACACATTCCTTAAAGCATTATAAATCAGCACTGTCATTTTCATTACGATAGCTTATGATAACCCAACCCCACTGGCCGATACCCTGAGGAGTTAAAGTATTTTCTGCTAGACCATTATAGATATACTATAATGATCAGATTAACAGTGGATGATATTCCTTTTAAATGTATACATATTCATGTATGTATCATATGAGATGCATAACTACGTATAGGGTTGCACTGACTAATCAGATGATAATCGGTATTAGGCCATATGGCGATTTTGCCAATCAGTGTTGGGGTATTGGCCGATAAATCGGTTCTCATAGTGGGCCATTAATGCAATGACCACAAAGTTTTCCTTTTTTCAGAGTGATACATGCTGTCATTTCGGGACGTATAAGAAGAAGAAGAAGAAGAAAAGTACTATGAATGTGTCTGAGGACGTTCGTTCACTGTTCATTTAGGAAAGACATCCAGTAACGCTCAAGACTGGGAAAAGATGACTCCATAATTACCAGTCCTCCGCATGTTGTTATGGCCACACAATGATTGCAATAAACGAAGAAGTGTGTGAAGGTGCAGAATATTGACGTGTTTTAAACAGAGGATTGGGCTGTTGAATGACAGTTCATTGGCAATTAAAGATGGGGACTACAGCAAAATCACCCTAAATCTGCCATTAATGCTTGTCCAATAGTGACTCCACAATTTTGATTAATTATGAATATGTTATTACCAATATTTAATTAAAATACTCATAAGCGGTGGCCAGTTAATCGGTACTGGCCGATAAGGCAAAGCCGATTAATCGGCAATCAGTGGGTGAGTGGGCAGCTTTCCCAGGCGCTGACGTGATAGATTACAGCGATGAGAGCCAAGATTTTCCCTGGATCAACAGTTCCCAGGTTGGAAAGATAAGAGCTGGTGGGGGAGAGGTGGTGTGAAAGTGTTAATATCTGTGTTGTATATACTAGAGGCAGAAATGTATTGACAAACATGGCTCATATTCAAAAGTAAATAAAAAGGAAAAGAAAATGACAAACCTGATATACAAAGAATTAGAATAGCTTCAAAGTTTTTTCTTTATTCATTGCGTCTTTTCTTTGCTAATATCTTGGCCAGAATAATAGGCTACAATTTTCTAGCTTTGTTTTCCGTCAGTTTTAGAAAAGACAGCTTGAACTGAACATGAGCTGAGGCGTCACGGAACCCATTAAGGTTGCTTATATTAAACTGAGGCGTTAATCGCCGCCATAGAACCGGAAATAATCTCCCAAGAAATTCCGATTCAAAAAGATATAGAGACTCACTTTTTTCCCCTTTTTTCCATGAACAAATAAATTATAATAAAGTGCTGGTGTCTGTAAAACATTAAAAAAAAAAAATAACAAGGATTATACACCTGATAAACTGTAAATCCTAAAGGGTTTCTCAACACTCGTTACTTGAAACTTGACGATGATTCAAGATGGCTGGGTGCAAATACCTACATTGCATTATATATCAGTCACGTATCAATTTGATTTTAGCAGATAATATTGATAAATGAAATTTATCATTTCCAAGGCAAATTACAATATTACTCGAACTGTAAACATTTTTCATCTTCAACTAGCACATAAAAAAGGGGAGGGCGGCGTTATTTGGGAGTGAGAGCGGATGGGTTTGATTTGATTTTGGCATCAGATATAAAGTTTATCACTATTCTCCTCAGTCTTTTTTTCTTATTCTTGCAAGTAAAGGATATTAAAACATCGTAGTTCAGTAGCGGTAACAGTTTCGTCACAACCGACGAACACAATATTTGATTTTCAAGCGACGTGCAGCGACTTAGGAACTTTTCAGTGGAAGGTACATAAGTGTGTGAGTGTTTCTAAGTGTGAGTGTGAGTGCATGTATGTTGGTTTGTCTATGTGCATTTTTAAATGCGCTAATGTATGTACTATAGTAACTATGTCTTTGTGTCTTGATTTAAAAGAGATTTTTATATTTTTCTCTCATTATATGCTCGCACTTTCATTCCTTCGCACATAAATATATTTTTTTAATACAAACATTAATTGTCTAAATAGGCAAACTCTATGTACAAAAGTTACGTTTGGTATTGTAAATAACTGTAGTTTTGCTCTTAACAAATTTGTAATTGTAAAGGGCCGTACACACGATCAGTATTACTGTCATTATTTCGTGTACTGTCAGTAATACTGACTGTGTTTTCGTCATACTGAAGTGTCATCGGTACCACAAAATGGTGGTTACTGACTTCAAAATCCAGTCGTCAGTATTTGGGCCTTATATTACTGATGGTGTGTTCGCTGTACTGTGACGTCATTCCCCTCAGTGCTATCCAAGCTGCTGTGGTGGTTACAATGGCAGGAATGGAAGAAGAAGAGAAAATGGAACTTCAGGATTTTATTCTTTTCTACCGTCACTTACCAGAGTTGTCGGGTATTAGGGGTGAAAATTATATGAAAGACATGAAACAAGCAGCATAAGAGAAATTATTGAAAGTATATAAGAAAATCTAAATTGATGCAATTGATGTAAAGAAGAAAATAAACACGTTGCGAAACAACTTTTGCAAAGAGTTAAAAAAAAAAAAACCATGACTGTAAAACAAATGGAGCCTCACTGAAGACTTCTATCAGTCACTGAACCGAAATTTTGTTAAGATTAGCGATTCATGTAGTGACACATTATATGCACCATTATCTCGCCCATCGTCATCATCAAGTAATTACAACAGCCATAGTGACCCATCAAACAATTCCATGACGTAATTACAACCACTGACTCACTATTTCCATGACTTTCCAGGTGAAGGGTAAAATGGTAATTAATGAAATGTATTACCATTAAATAAATAATGTCTATAATATGCTGAATCGATACCCTATACATGCTTACTTTACCTTTATGTAATCCTTGAGGACAGTAATTATTGTTGATTTTCCATTGACTCCTGAATAACGTCGGTCGGAAAAGCTTCGTCCAGTTGTCAGATAACGGAGAGTAATAGCCAGTCTTTCATTGGCAAATATGCTTTCCCTCATGACTGTAGCTAAAGTTTGTTGTAATTGGGTATTGCCCATATACCCAGTGGCGCGTCTGCAGAGGAAATCAACATTCTTCACAAACAAACAAAAAATACAGGAACGAGTTCCGAAGGTTGAAGGAAGCGAGGAAAATCACTAATCCAAACATATTTTCGGATATGGTGTTGTCTTCAACAAGCTCCGACCCAGTTTCGAAGGGAAGGGCGTCAGCACGCCTGTCCGTTATACAGAAAACGAATTCGATAATACAATATAAAAGTTAAGGTGGTGAAATAAAATACGAAACTCAATTCAGTATTTCAATAAAAAAGTATTAAGTACGAACAACCATCTTAAATTTCCCAGCTCCTCTATCGACTCTGCATCATAACCTGTAAGTTCAGACAGTTACATTATTAACAAGAATTAAAACTGAAAAACTTTAAAATTAATACTCGAAAGGCACCAACTTTAATATGGAAACTAGAGTACTCAATCTACGGGCTATACACAAACATCCTTTATTACCAATCGAAGATAAATTGGTCAAATTGTGGTCGTTACTGCACCAAGGTAAGCCTACCACACCTACAGTGAACAAGGAGGAAAGGGACCTAATTACAGGTAGACCAACAATGTCAAATAATCTCAAATAACAATATCAACGTATAATATCAGTAACAAATTAATAACCCACCAGCGGAAAACAACACCTTCCGTATAAGGGGCTGAAACTGATCGATACAATCCAAACTATAATGCACTAGCACTCACCGAACTGTACGAGAAAAAAAAAACCATACTATTACGATGCATAATGCATGAAAAGTTTTAGGTAACTTATCCTAACAGAGTTATTTTATTATTATTTTTAGGTCACGCAGGGCGAAGCATGAATGGCTTAAGTGAAGGTTTTCCTATCGATCATGCGCTCCGTGCAGGATGCAGTCCAGAGATGGGGAGAGAGAGAGAGAGAGAGAGAGAGAGAGAGAGAGAGAGAGAGAGAGAGAGAGCCTGTATTTAGTGAAGAGCCATTTTCCAAATCAAAGTACAAACGTCTACAGGATCCATTTGTAATAAGTATGTCTTCCCCTCAGCACATTTGCTAAGCGCTCTTCATCACAGCCCAGCACTCACGGTGTCCAAACAGTTTGTATGAGTGAACTCTTCAGGCAAATAAAACCATGAAGTTACAGTCCCAGTCGAAGTAACAGAATTCACTGACGGCCATTTCTCCGCCGTCTCACACGTTAGCTCAGAAACCAAAACAAAGATTAGTTCCCGAGAATTATTGCTTGTCTTGGTCCTTAAGACCACCCAACAACAGATAAGGCCATTATGCACACTAGCTTAAAATTACATTACAAAAGCCTGTAAAGACATTTTATCCAAAACAGTCATGCACACAGAAGATAAAACAGCGAAAGTTACCCCACTCAAGCCAAAACACAAAACTGTGTGAGGAAATATTACAGAAAAAAAAAATTGTATACAGAAAATTAAATTACATTTATTTTTGTACATCCGTCTTCTGGCGATTCTTCCATAAAACCTCAGATAAGTCTATCGTGGTTCTTAGTCTTTCAAGTCGTGCAGCACATAACAGAGTTGCCAAGTGCCTAGCACAGCAGACTGTCACGTAACGGGATTTCTGGGCCGTGAGTTTTACCCCTTAGATTCCTTCCATTTGTCTTTACGAGAGTGATTATTTAAATTTACAAATTTTTTTCGATATTTTTATATTTGTTATTTTATCATATGAGGTTAAGATCAGGAAGGGTCTATCCAAATAATAATTCTGATAGACCGTCCAGCAAACCCATTAAGATGCCAGCAGACGCTGACCCTGACGCTAAAAATATTTTCACAATTGTGAATACCCGATCAGCCATAGTGCCATTTCAGTGTTTGGTCAATGGTCAACTTACTCAAGGGGTTGAAGGCTGGATAACAGCCATTGAGTCTCCCTTAAAAGCTAAGAAAACGATGAATCCGGTTAGCCAATTACAGGAAGCCAAATCCTTTATAGATTATGGCAAAGAGGATGCAGTGTGTAGGTTACGAACACTATCGTTCACGACATTTCAGACATGGAATGAGTTTAAAATCGCTTTAATGGATGTGTACGGAACTGAAGATCAGATAAATGAGGTCCTAGCTCTTAGGAGTATATATATAAAATAACAGAACGTAAGGACTTATCAATGATTACACATTCAGCCCTTTCAGCCATTATGGCAAATAAATTTCAGGAATGGCTTCTTCATGTAAATGGTCTGAACCTAGGTGTTGTAAATATGTGTCATCTAATGCAACTGGCATTTAAGACTGTTATGTTGCCTGAGGCATTGTTGCGTTGTTTTGATACTAATCTTGACAAAACTTCCACTTAGAGAACTGTCACCAATCAGATTAAGAGGCATATGTCTAAAAGTCCAGACTTAGATCCTACAATAATAACTTGTATTGTGGGGACTCAAGGTAGACCTAACGCTACGGTGCTCCAACAGCTAAATGTGGTTAATTCCACCAACCAGTCAATCAAATGTTTTAATTGTAGCCGTACCGGTCATTTCAAAGACTGTAGGACAAAATACTGGTTTCCATCAAACCTCTTCTCACAGCTATCAGAACTGTTATCAGAGGAAAAAGTGGAAATAAAAACAATCAGGAACAACAAATCCAGTTGCACATCCACAAGTGATCACAATAATAATCAGAAAAATTCCATAGTAAGAAAATCCAGTGACAGAAATATCACAACAACCATGAAGGTAAAGCCAATGTGAATATAGTCCAAGATCAAACCCAAAGTAGCTCGTTATTTCCACAGAATTTTCCAACTGACAAGGACGGACTAGTGACAACTTAGATTTTTACTAAAGTTCAGAATAGTTATGTTGAGTTGCCTGTCTTATGCATTGACTGATCAGTGTAATGTTCAATCAGATTTACAGGAGAGTGTTAATAACCGTACTTTATTTTGCAATCATTCAGTTTTAGATATAAATAGAATTCTCACATTCCTCCATAGGAAAATAGATGAAAGACCAGTTATTAAGGCGGTCACTAAACATCATGAAACTTTTACTTTGTTCCTAGATACTGGTAGTCCTCGTACTTTGATGGATTTAAAATCACATAACTTGCTGTTTTCAGATTTTCCTTTAAAAAAGACTGATGTCAAGCTGGCAAGCATTGGAAATAACTTAAATGGCACAGGTACTGTCAGAATTCAATTCAGGATAGGAAAAATAACGTTCACCGATGATTTCATTGTGGTAAATGGGATCAACATGCACCCAGTTGTCATTCTTGGTTATCCATCTATGTCCAAGAATAATTTGGTAATAGTTCCAGTAAAGCGTGGTGTTTTTATCAAGGGGGAATTCATAAAATCCTCCCATACACTTAAAACCTCATCAAACTGTTAGGATGTACCAGACAGTAAAGTTACTTACATAGAAGAACCTAATAGTGTTTGGAATATTTCATAAATGAATGAAGCAACTCAACATAATTCGTTTTCACAGGTTTGCTTCTTTAACCCAGTATGTAGAACCTAATGAGTCATCATATATTTTTGTAACTGCTAAGAAAGTCCTAGTTTGAACTGAGATCATGGCATTAAACGAGTCAATTAAGGTTCATGGTTCGTCTGCGACAGAAGCAATTTACACACTTGGTAGCAAACAGTGGTAGAGGTTTCCAGTCTTTTGAATAATAAATAAAGCAAGAAATGATAAAGGATCTATAAACTACAACAAATAAAAAGAACAAATAAAGAAAAAAAAGAATAACGTGATAAATGGTGCCAGCTAGTGCGGATCCGAGGAAGACATAAAAAGTGCAGTGTGAAGTACACATACCAGAACTCACACAATACGAATAGACTACAGAATTTAATAACAGATGGCGAAGTGAATCATAACATTGGCAAAAAACTTTTGCACTGTAAACGTCATCGGCCGAAGCAGAACAAAGTGAAATAATAATTATAAACAAGTACAACTTAGGTAACCCACAACAAAGAGACATTATTCCCCCAAGATTGATCAATGTGCTTGAATACAGTGAACGAAAGTGTTAAACAGTGGAAACCAACAACAGTTAAAATTGAAACAGCTAAACATCGGTGAACGAGTGCGTGGCGAAGACAACATACGTGAAAGGACAAGCAGTATAGCTACTGACACACACCCAGATTTCTATAAACAAACTGTAAGAAACAGATGAGTGCATTTCAAATGCATGAAAAACATTCCCGTTAAAGAATCAACTTTACTGAAGAATTTTTCCACAAGGACAAGTCTTTGGCGAACAACGAAACAAGAGTAAAACTCAGCGTCAGTCAAGATTGATTTTGAAGCACAACATTTTAATTCGAGTGCCGACAACGAAGAAAGTGTGTGTATTCGAAATCCAAGTAAAAAAGAACGACAGCAGAAACATATGTAAGTTGTGATGAAACTTTTTTTTTTTTTTTTTTTTTTTTATTCTCTCTGTAAGAATGTGTAAAAATGTTCCTATTCTCTCTCTTAGAAAATATAAAACTTTTGAATTCTCTCTCAATAAGGGCATAAAGATTTTATTAATTTTTTAAATAGATGTTGATAGATAGGAATTATTATTATTGTTATTTTTTACTTAACACTCGGTTGGTGGTATAGGATTTTTTAATATTGTTGTATGTTTGTGTATCATTTTATTTGAATAATTTCTGTGATACTGTTGTGCCCAACTTCATACATGATTTTTTTTATGCTGCTATGTAATAATGAGTAGTATATGTAAATATATTTTTTGGGTAAAATGCAGAAAGCCTTTAACGAATTACTCTACACTGTCAGAGATAGCTCATACAATTTAAGACTAATACCAGGTAGATGCAGCCGAATCCCAGTACCAATTTTACAAACCTTAGTGTGTCAGGGAAATACTAACCCTAATAACACAACTAACCATAACCATAACAGTGCTAATAATACTAATAATAATACTAATAACAATAATAATACTAATAGTACTAACTCATTTAGATATAGGCCACACGTTTCTGTGCCCAAGTAGAAGATACCAATCCTGACAAAAATAAGCTCAAATCCTATATAGTGAATCATCGGTTAACTGATGAAAGAGCTAAGATTAAGGAAGCCTTGCTTCTCGTTAGTTCAGAACACGGTGATGCACATAAAACTTTGAATTCAGTTAGTTTCAGCAAGTTACCTACATGTGCTGAATTCAGAACAATTTGCTTATCGCTCTGGAACCAGTAAGTAAATCTGACACCTTATGAAATATTACTAAATTTCTTCACCTGTAATATGAATCTATAGCAAATCTTTACACAAATGCTGAAAATACAATATTCAAAATAATAGAAGACTTACAGAAAACAAATATCACCACAGGAGATAAGATGCAGTTCAGTGATGATGAAAAGGACTTAGTTAGTCTAAGATATGTCTTGAATTACTTGTCATTTGGAACAATATATCATGCACTTGGAGAAGATGAAAAGAGGGCGTTGATAAAAATCAAAGTTGATCCAAAGAGTAATAGCCTTCAAACATTAAAAACAATGAGGCAAGAAATCCAGAAGAGAGCTAGTTTTTTCCAAGGACTATGTAAGGGTATTAGAAATACAAAGTGAAAGGAGAGGCAGAAATAACGACTCTTCATATAGAATGAATAATAAGTACTATGCTAATTCCAGACAAGTAGGGAATGGGTCCACTTCCTTTCAAGGGAAATATACCCAAAATACCAAAAGAAAATTGAATCCGAACCAGAAAGGAAGAAATAATAATTTAAGGAATGGTCCACCCATAATATATAACCTTGGTTAATCTTCAAACACAAATAACTCAAACCAAGGGAACTATTCAGCTCAAGGAGTGAGACCAAAGACAACATGTGAAAACTGCTGGTATACCAATCGTTCCGCTAACGAGTGCAGTAAACCTAGAATCTGTACAGTTTGCAGGAAGGTCGGCATTTTAACTAGAAACTGTTGGTTCAATAATAAGGAAACCAATAATGAAGTTGTAGAAATAAATATCAGTCACCCTAATCCAAATAAGTCTTCAAGCCATTGACAATTAACCCCTTCAGCGAAGAAAGAAAGTATATCCCTTCAAGTTGATGAAAGAGAAAAAACAAGAAATAGCTACTATGGAAAGTGAAGGTTCATCCGCATTTTCCTATTTAAATAGCAAGGAAGTAGTATTCTCCATGAGAGAAGAAGAAATAAACAGAAAGGATCTGCCTATTGTAAAGATTCCAATAAATGGAAAGACATGTACTGCACTTATAGATTCAGGTAGTACCGTAAATTTAATAGATAAATCAACTTTAGCCAGAAATTTAGGCATTGCAGAACCTCTGATTCAGGGTCAAAATAGTTATAAAAGGAATAGCTGGTACACAAATTGGAAGTCTGGGAAATGTGAACTTAGCAATAGATATTTTGTCACACAAATTTGGTGAAAGTTTTCTAGTTCTAGAAGACAGATTTTTTCCCGTACAATTATTGTTCTTATTTCATTTAATGAGATGTGAAAAATTGCTAAATAGCCATGAAGGAATGATTAACCTGAAACAGGATAAACTAAAGAGCGTATGTTTTACGCTTGATGAAGAAAAGTCTCACCCAGACTTACAGGAAAAGCAGATAAGTAACCAGAACAAGCAAGATAAAATAGAAACAGATAGAAAAGAGGAATTCCCACCATTACAGAATACAGAATCAGTGAGATGTGCACATAAGGGTAATATATACTCAGATACAAGTAATTACTCAGATATAAATGATGGTGATCACCGAAACTCTGAATATAACGAAAATGAAGATGCCTATACATATACCTATATAGATACATGTACTAATAACTGTAGCAATGTAGTAATGAGTTATGATAATGAAGGGAAAGTATTAAATGAAGTATTGCTATAAGATGAAATCAAATATAAATAGTATAATGAAAGTGACAGAAGAAACAACTGAAAATGCAGAACTTTGTTATTTTTCATAAATAGAAGATGAAGAGATATGTTGCGTTAGAACAGCTTATGATAATAAAGTATAATTTATATTCAATTGAGCAGTAACTTTATATCCAAAATGCTTAACAACGATATATTTAAGAGCAAAAGAGAACGTAAAGGCTAAAGATATTGTAATATTGAACGACGAATTACTAGATTTTGTCAGAAAGGATAATTCACTAGTCCACATGAATGGAGATAATTGTGAAGTTTATGTCCAAAACAATTCAAATAACAACAAACTAACACTATATGCAGGCATTGTCTTTTGCACAGGAATACCTATTAACAACCCTTTACTAACAGTAGAAGAAAAAGTATTTTTTCCCTATAAATGGCCAAAACGCTCAAATACATCAAGAATTAATAAAACAGATTTTCCAGAAAATAGAAACAAGTTAATTCAGGAACTAGAGAAATACAGAAATGTAATGGCTGTAGAAGGAGATAAACTAGGAATAACAAATGTTCTACAACATAAGATTTTGTTAGATGATGTAGTCAAGCCAGATTTTATTCGTAATTACAGATTACCAGTAAGCCAGAGACCCATAGTTGACCATCTGATAGAGGAAATGAAAAGAGATGGAGCAGTAATTCCTTCTAAATCTTCATAGATTTCTTCGTTGTTATTTGTTCCAAAAAGATATATTAGCTCAATTAGGAGGAGCCAAAATATTTTCATCCTTAAGATCTGCTTAGTGGATATTGGCAAGTACCTCTAGATGAAAAATCCAAACAATTCACAGACTTCAGCACACATAAAGAATATATACAGTTTGAAGTAATGCCATTTGCTCTCACATCCGCCCCTTTAACGTTTGTTAGATTAATGTTACAAATTCTAGGAGACATAGAAAATGTTGCAGTATATTTAGATGATGTAATTATTTTTTAGTAAAGATTTTGAAAGCCATCTCAAAACATTAGAATTGGTCCTAGAAAGATTAAGCATTGCAGGACTAAAAATTAAATTAAAGAAATATCAGTTCCTGATGAAGTTATTAGAATACTTGGGCCATGCAATTAGTGAAGATGGTCTGCACATGCAGGCAGGTAAAATAAAGCCAATAATTGATTATCTAGCTACCACTAATTTGAAAGCATTAGGAAGGTTCCTAGGTATGGTAGGTTATTATAGACCGTTTATCAAAGGTTTTGCTACAGTAGCTGTACCTTTGACAGAAGTAACCAAAAAGGATGTTAAATATGAATGAAAGAAAGAATAAGAAACTTATTTTCAAACAAAATGACCAGAAACCCAGTTTTGGTCTACCCAGATTTTTCAAAAGATTTTTATTTAGCTTGGGATGCCTCGAGTACAGGGATACGAGCTGAATTGTTACAAATGCCAAAACTAGGGTGAGGGCAGTATATGATGCTAGTAGAGTTTTAAACTAAGCGGAAAGACACTAAAGTACCACAGAAAGAGAGTATTTAGCTTTATATTGGGGTTTAAAGAAATTTAGCCACACTTTAAAGTCATAAAATTAATGTGCTTACTGATCACAAACCCATTTGTGATTTGTTTAAAAAGAGAACATTTACTAATAACATGAAATTAAATAGATGGTTCATTAGTATATTAGAGGTATTATATTTACGGTCAAATAGAGCGTTGATTCTCCAACGAAAACTAAAATAAATACACTCTATTTTATTAGAAATAATTATCTGTAATGTTTAACATACATATTATTTGTTTTTTTTAACATTTTCATTCTAATAAATAAATAATAAAATCTTATCCTAAAATTCACAAATCTTTAACTCAACGCGAAACACCTTTTTCTCAGAGCTTGTCAGGGCTTTCCTGGCCCCCAGCAATATCAACAACAACAACAAAGTAATTTGTACGCTTACTTCCAGACAAATGGAATATTCCCCATTAAATGCGATAGAATCCTCAGGGGGAGAAAAGCTTGGAGTGAACAGACCGATGGAATTTTATCAACATGCGCATTTTAAAGTGCAATACTTTGAAGTGTTTACCTGCATGTTCATGTAGAAACAAAAGAATTGCAGAGAGAGAGAGAGAGAGAGAGAGAGAGAGAGAGAGAGAGAGAGAGAGAAATCATGAACTTCCAGACATATAAACTTAATAAACTCGATTGTTTAGAACCGTTGATCTTTGTGAGACGTGAATTATTTTGTCAACCTTCATAAGGAAGGACTATTTTGATAATTCAAATCCAAGAGCAATGAAAACCAAGAAATACGGAATAGACACAAAATATGATCCTCAAAATTATAATTCAGGAAAAACGAAGTGTAACAAGTGAAATGAATGGAAACTACACCATTTTCAAGAAAGCTTAAATATATATATATATATATATATATATATATATATAGATATATATATATATATATATATATATATATATATATATATATATATATATATATATATATATATATATATATATATATATATATAGATATATATATATATATATATATATATATATATATATATATATATATATATATATATATATATATATATATATATATATATATATATATATATATATATATATATATATATATATATATAGGTATATATATATATATATATATATATATATATATATATATATATATAGATATATATATCATATATATATATATATACTACTTCTGCTTTTAAGTTTTCTTCAAAATTCTGGATAAGGATACACAGTCATGGTGTAGTTTCCATTCATTTCACTTGTTACACTTCGTTTTGCCTGTGGCCGGGCTTTTTCAAGTAAGAACTGAGGCACAGAAATATCCTCCGTTTTTTTTTATAGTTTCCAATGGACATCAGTTCAGGGTTAGTTCGGGGTTGCTGTTACTTTTATTTACAATGCTGGATTTACTAGGGATTCGTTAATTCATTACATTATATTAATAGTTACCTTTGTGTTTTAGGTTTGAGCAGATTAAAATAATCCTTGATATTCATAATATCTAGTCATGAGATAAATAGATATTTTCATGAAAATAACGAAAGAAAATTAAGGAACGCCTATAGATATTATAGACTTAAATTACTGAGAGAAAGAAATAAGTTGAAGATAATAGCTTAATTCATATCTGAAATTTATAGTTACATATTATCTAGGTTTAAGACTAGTTATCTTAAGTATATTTTCTTCAAAAAACAATATGTTTTCCTTGTCACCTCTACAGAAAGTACTTTTTTTCTTCCTTGGAAAGAGTCGAACTTGAGCAAAAACAACTCATATTCTACGCATTGCTGATTTCATAAACTTAATAAACTTAACCATGGTAAATATATATTAATATCGTTCGTTGAAATGCATAAGTTTGATAGATAAAGACAGACTGGCAGATCCACAGGCGGACTAAAAGAAGTAGCTCTAATTATAATATTTATTCTCGCTGGATATCACATCGAAGAGGAGATCCAACAAAACCTTTGACAAAAAACATTAAGCGACGCGGAAACTAAAATTAAAATATTAGGAAGAGGAACACAGAACGAAATATTATCCAAAAATGAGATTAATAATCTCTTCAACACATATTGTAATCGGGATTAACTGGACTTTGTTGTTACTGGTGTAAATGAAATATCGGTTCACGTCTGATTCGTAGGGATTCAACACTCAAAATATATACCTGCTTAAATTAAAGGATTTTCTATTCAATTATAATTTTACAGTAATGATACCAGGTACTATTATGGTTTTATTTTTACAGCTGCAACTAATCCTAAAACGGATATTTAATTCATTTTGGAAATGTTTTTGCCTCATTGGTAAAGTAATGCAGCACAACGAACAAAATAATTAAAACCATTCCAAATTAAATAGGACCTGTTAACTATGAACGCTGGATGAGAGATATGAGGTAAATTATAAGCCTAATGATTTATTGGTCATATGTTGTATATAGAACTGATAATCATGTGTAATAAAATATTAATGTTTGATTATTTTCAGTGAAGGATTTAGAGACGATACTGCATAGAATACCATGTTATATAATCTTCTTTATCTTATGTTATAAAAAAACAGATTAGATATTCTTTGTAACTATATATATATATATATATATATATATATATATATATATATATATATATATATATATATATATATATATATATATATATATATATATATATATATATCTATATATAATATATATATATATATATATATATATATATATATATATATATATATATATATATATAGATATATATATATATATTATATATGTGTCATATCAGATTACCGTGATTCATAAACATACATCGAGATATAAATGTCCTTTAATATCTAATTCGCTCTACCTCGGAATTAATATATTTTCATATAAGTCAACCAAAGGGATATTTTTTAGTCGCTAAGAAATTAGTCGGCATAGGGGCGCGAACCTAGGAACCAACAAATTCAGGACGAACGGTGAATGCAATGAGATTCACATTTTGCTTTAATCCTACGTTTCGTGACAACATCGCCACATTTTCAGGGATTCTCTCTAAAATAGAATATAATATGTTAACATAAAATAAGAGTTGATTGCAATATCCAATATCTGAAAAAACTAAAACAATTTAGTGGTAAAATTACAAATCACAAACTTAGATTACATGCACATCTAACTAAAATTGAGACTATAAGTACAAAATAATTACAAATAACACAAGAACATTTGAATATTTCATCCAAAATTCTACATATACATGAAAAGAACTCTAACACATACACTCATAAGTATAAGTTGTATATTCATAAAACTACAGCTAAAAACAGATCCACACTTAACCGAACTTTCATCATCAAAGATAAAGACACACTAAAAGTAAACAACGTCAAGAGGCACAAAGAATGACAGAAATTTTAGGCTAAAAACAACTGGACACCCGAGGAATCGTTGCTTAGAGTATGAATTCATTATTTGATGTATAAATGTTATTTCAATTATTTGTAAATGTTTTGTGCTTATAGCCTCAGTTTTAGTCAATTGTGCAAGTATTTCAAGGTTATGAGTCATAATTTTACCATTGAATTGTATTAGTTTTTTTCAATTATTGGATCTTGTAATCAGTCATTATTCTATGTAAGCATATTATATTTTATTTATAGGAAATCCCTGAGGATGTGGCTATGTTGTCACGAAACGTATGATTAAAACAAAATTTGAATCTTATTATATTCTTGCCCTTAATCTTCTTCATCATTTCAATAAGCGCCTTGTGCATCCGATTTATATCTATATATATATATATATATATATATCTTATATATATATTATATATATATATATCGAGCTATAATGTCCTTTAATATCTAATTCGCTCTACCTCGGAATTCAATAATTTTATTTTCATATATGCTTAACCTGGTTAAGCATATATGAAAATATATATTATATATATCTTAATAACATATAAATATTATGTATATATTTATGTTATATATATGGAAATATTTATATATAGATATATATATATATATATATAGTATATATTATATAATATATATATATACTATATATTATATATATATATATAAATATATATATATATATATATAAATATAGATAGAATTTTTATAGAGCGGTTTTTCAGATGGCTTTTGTTTTGATCTGGATATCCTGCCGGATCCGGTCATGTTACCTGCTTTACTATTATTTGAAAGAAAAAAAGAAAGCATTATTCTGATAGAAGCTTTTACAATCATTCTAAATTTGCTCTTACTTTTCTTCAACTCTGAAAAATTGTGATGATATTAGGGATTTTGATCCGGATATCCGGCCTTGCAAAATTCTATATAAATATTTATAGAGAAAGAAAAAAGTATTATTCTAATAGAACTTTTCACTAGGACTCCAAATATACTCTTATGTTTCGTCTACGATGTAAAATAACGATGATTTTAGGAGATGGTTTTTCGATGGGTTCCATTTTAATTCGAAAATCCTGCCAGATATCTGGCCATGCTATCTTCTTTAATATTAGTTGCAGAATAAAACTAAACCATTATTCTTATAAAACTTTTAGCGAGGATGCTAATTATGTTCTTACTTATATTTTATGATCAGAATATTTGACTACATATTTTAAGTTCTATATATATTCACCTGTGATCAAAACTTTCAGATTACCCTGTCGATCCGAAAAACCTGTCCACACCGCCCTAAAATAGCCAGATCCCGCCTGCATTAAAAATGCCAACCAAGAAGAAGTCCAACCTTGGTCACAAAACTTACGCTGCCAGCAGAATAACTAAAAACAGATCATATGAAAATAAGGAGGAGCAGGATGTCTGACTTGAGGATATGAGGCAACGGGTACAATCCAGTCAAAGAGCTGAAAGTCAAGAGGAGCAGAATGTGCGACTTGAGGATATGAGGCTGCAGGGGCAATATAGTTAAAGAGATGAAAGACAGGGGGAGCAGAAAGTGCGACTTGATGATATTAGGCTGCGGGCACAATCCAGTCGAAGAGATGAAAGTCAGGAGGAGCTTAATATGGGAATTGAGGATATAAGGATGGAGGCACAACCCAGTCGAAGAGATTAAAGTCAGGAGAAATGGAATGTGCGATTTGAAGATATGAGTCTGTGGTCACAGGCCAGTTAAAGAGATGAAAGTCAGGAGGAGCAGAATGTACCACTTATAGATATGAGGCAGCGAGCCCATGCCAGTCGAAGAGAAGAAAGGGAAGGACAACTTAAGAATTGGCAGCTGTGTTCAGCTACAAGAAGATTAACACAGACAGAACATGAAGCAGAGTAGCAGGTGAAAACAAGCACTGTTTCTTCACACGTATTATTCTAGGAGCATGTTATCATTATGATGTAATATTTGAGTACATCAATAATGATAGGGTAGTTATTAGATCTATTAATTCCCCACAATTCAGAAAGCTATACCTATGACAAACACTAACACCTACAAAAGCAGGAATTCCTGCCAGTGCCCAAGTCCATGAAGCCCTGAAAACCCTGGTGCCTGTCCTTTGGAACCATTGAAAAGTCTTATCAGGTCAATCAACAAGCAAGAAGCTTTATGCAATGGATTTCTATGTATACCACCTAATGTGTCGTCCACAAGAGGTCACCTTCAACTATGTACACCAGACAAGCAAACTCTTGCAAGCAAACAGCAGAAACTTCGAGTTGATGATTATGCACACCTTCATGATGCCATTAATAATGATGCGAGACATAGTCATGAAGTTGGTTAATAGACAATCTTTCTTCCCTCATTCACTGGTGATCCATGATACATGTATGAAAAACCCAAGAAGCAATGACTTATGTGAGACATCATGGATGCCCACACATTTCTCTCACTTTTACAATTAATCCAAAAACGAGTGAGATTATTGTTGTGTTTTTTTGAATGACCGTCAAGATATAATTGATTGAGTGTTCTGCCAGAAAGTCATTAAGTTAATGGCTATGACTACCAAGCAAGAAATTTAGGGAAGAACAAAATAAATATCATTGAATGGCAAAAGTGTGGTGTTCCTCATGCCCATATTCTCATGAGGCTCGCCAAAAAAATAAGTCCTGCAGAGATTGACCATATTATCAGTGCTGAACTTCCAGATCCTTCATAAGGCAATGAACTTTTTGACATTATCACCAGTCAAATGGTTCATGGTCTATGTGGAAATATCAATCCACGATCACTTTGTATGGAAGATGGAAATGTACAAAGAAGTATCCACTTTCACATAAGTTCCTCAAAGAGACCCAGGCTGAACATGATGGATACCCCCTGTACAGGAGAAGAAAACCAGAAGATGGTGGCTTCACACACAGTGACTAAATCATTTGGGGGTCAGGAGATAGAATAACTCATTGAAAACAGATGGATCAACCATGATGACCTTTGCTATCAAAAGCCTTCAATGGACACATCAATAATGAATTCTGCAATTCAACAAAATCCATCAAGTATGTGTGTATGTTAACAAGGGATCAGATGTGGCAGTTTTCAACCTTCAAGCACAAAATGATAGATATGAGACTAAACAGTATCAGACTGGACGGTATATCAGAAGCAGCTTGACGAATCCTAGGCTTCCTCTTCATGAGTGCTATCCACCAATCGAGCACCCGGCAGTATATCTAGAAATGGTCAAAGAGTCCATTTTCGTTCTGATGAAGCTGTTCTAGTTGCGCAATAGCCCCCTAAGGATACACAATCTGACGGCTTTCTTCAAGCATTGCCAAACAGATGAATTTGCAAGAACACTATTCTGTTGCCAAGTACCCAGGAGTTACACGTGGAACAGCAAAGACCAAAAGTGGCAATGTAAAAAAAGCAGGCAAATCAGTTGAAGGGTATCCTAGAATTAAGTAAGCAGATGTATATGGTATGGTCCTCAGCATCCACCCAAATCTTGCATGCTAATGAACATACGTACATTCTTACAACTAAAAACACATGAAATTGATTCAAGACTTGTAACACAAAGATAATGTTAAATTTAGTTTTAGAAATTAACAAAGAGTCACATCTGTCCCATAAGAAGTATTAGCTATGTTTTTATTAAAGATAAGTACTAGTATCGTTATTCCTAAACTGACAACAGTACATCACATTAGTCTCAGTTCTTCTTTATGCTTTGCGCTTGCTGACATAACAAAAGCTCAGTGCTTTATTTGTGCAAACACATAGAGAGTCCACTCTCACTCCAAGACTTCCATTTTCATGCTCATAGTTAAAAATGCACAATAATGTGTATTACTTATTTGGTCTGCCATGCCCTCGTTTGTTCCTGCAGACAGTTAATAAAATCAAATTAACGGACAGGCAATGCAACATCGCTTCAATATGTGGGCAAGTGAAAATGTGATAAAATATTAAGAAACATGCAGTAGTCATCAATGGGCATAATATGTAAAAGCATAGATTCAACATATTAATTCACTGTGAAATGTGTGAATATAATTGATTAATACTGATAAATATATATGAGATAAAACTTCTATATAAAAGGAAGGTATTTGATGTGATTATATATATGAATCTGGGACGAAATGCTGAAATGTCTGACTTCACTGTCTGAAGTGCTCAGGAGACTCATTTGCTTTTCAAGACATTGACAATCAGTCATGTGTGCTTAAATTAGTTAAAAATGAGACTTTCTTGCTGGATGTAGATCATTGCTTCGACGGTTACCATGATTATGAGAAAGGCACAGACTCACACAGGCTAACAAATGGATCAACAGTACTCTCTGTGCAAGATGGGTTTCTGATGACATGTCTAAGAGGCGTTTAACCAGGAGCTAATATTGGGCCGCTAATGGATGGATGCAACACTGTATGGAGGAACAACACCCAATACAGGTTAACAACATTTGGTTCTTCAGGAATTTCTATGTGGGACATTGACAACCTCACATTCGGGATCCCAGCATCCGAAAGTGAACTACAAAACGTATCAGGTGTCGGGAAATCAGTCCTTCAAATCAGTCCTCCTTTTGTTGGAGCAGTGATAGTGTTTGGGCTAAATATTAGGAGACGGCATAGTGATATGAAATTGGAACGAAATGCTGAACTGTCTGACTTCACTATCTGGAGTGCTACATTTTCTTAATCAATATTATGGTTTACCTAAACTCATGATGGCCATATGGGAGTTAGCTTTACTTTTGAGTAGTGATGAAGAAAAACTCTCAAATGAAAAATGATGTATAAGATGGTTTATCTGAATATAGTGCTGAAATAACATGAACTGCACATAAACTTGAAGGTATCATAAAAAATATCAAGAACAGAAAATGATTTTATTTATAGTACTATACATGTATATATCATAATTAGCAAAAGATTTTTGCAGGATATATAAACACATCAAATACCTTCCTTTTATATAGAAGCTTTATCTCATATATATTTATCAGTATTAATCAATTATATTCACACTATCAGTGCTCCGACAAAAGATGTAATTAAAATGAAGGTACCTAAAACTAGCACTAAAATGTTCCATTCAAACACCAGATTCTATCATTTGCAGGACTGATCCCCTGACATCTGATACATTTTGTAGTCACTGCCTCAGTGGCGTGGTTGGTTTGGTCTTGGACTTCCATCTCGGTGGCCGTGAGTTCGATTCTCGGAAATTCCACTGAGGCGTTAGATATGTGTATTTCTGGTGATAGAAGTTCAATCTTGACATGGTTCGGAAGCCGTTGGTCCCGTTGCTGAATAACCACTGGTTCCATGCAAAGTAAAAACACCATATAAACAAACAAATGAACATTTTTTAGTCCACTTTCAAATACTGGCATCCTCATTGTGAGTACTGGGTGATGTTCCTCGATGAAGTGCTGCATCTATCAGTGGATCTATCAGCAGACCAATGTTAGCTCCTGGTTGAACGCCTCTTGGACATGTCATCAGAAACCCATCTTGCTCAGAGAGTACTGTTGATCCATTTGCTAGCCTGTGTGATTATGGGCCTTTCTCATAATCATGGTAACTGTCAAGGTAGTGAATTTCATCCAACTAAAAAAGTCCCATTTTTAACTATTTGAAGCAGACATGATTGATTGTCAATGTCCTGAAAAGCAAATGAGTCTGTTGAGCAGATCTTAGAATTCAAAGAACTGATGCAGTTTAAGTTTGTCATCGTCATATACGACTGCGTATATGTTCTGAGACCTAGACAACAACACAAATACCATATAAATGAATATCTTCAGGATTGTAGAAGCCCCAACCCTAGTAGGAAAAGGTTGCAAACCATAAGGCTCCCATGGAACTGAACTGAAGGATTAAAAGGGACAGAGAGTAAGATTTTACCCTGTTCTTCCCTCACATACGAAACTGTAATAAAACTCAGGTCTGTGTGTTCTACTAACGGTTCCTAACCTAGTCTAGCTCAAACATTATCAAAAATCTGCAAACAAGTCCTTTATTAGCATCAAATGTGGTGATAAAACTCATTTGACTGCTAAGGTTATGGCCCCTATGTAATCTTAATTTTTTTTTTACTCTGTGATATTTTTGTATAATAACATCACAAAGTTATGACCAAGAACTGAGTTTCACCCATTTGTTGTAAAAGGCTTGTAGCATCATTTAATTCATTAAGTACTTTATTAAGAGTATGTAACTATTTGTTTAACTGTGAGACAATTAAGCCCCTGTTCCCTCTCAAATATCTAACTTTTAGTTTTTTAATCCTAAATTGTATAAGTTTGCTATGCCAAGACCAATGACCTAAAAATTCTTAAACTACTAAGTGCAGCAAAAAATAGTGAATTTCTGCATTCAACTATATCATGCAGAAAATACCACTTCAACAGGTCATTGGCTTTAATAAACGTGTCTAGCAATTTATCATTAACTTCCTTATATAAAAGTTTAGCCATGTCAGAAACTGGTGACATAGGCCCTGTGTGATTAAGTGTAAAGTGTTTCTTTTATATAGCTTCTAAGTTTTCTAAGTTTATCCTTTGGGTTACTCAAATTTCTAACTTTCAACCTGTTGGCTAACAACTCCAGAACTTGAAATTTACCATCAAATTGTGGAATTAGTTTGTAGTTTAATCCTTTTCTAGCATGGATTTTTTTACATAGACTGTGTCACCAACTGCATAATGTTCATAAGACTTTGCTGTTTTATCATGATCTATTTTCATGACAATATTTGCCTCTGATAACTGTTTAAAAGTATGTCAAATCTAACTTGACTGACATTGATTGCATTCCCTAATGGATTAGGTATAGCCTCTGTGGAATTCAACATATTAAAAGGTGACCTTATTCAGACACCATAAACAGTTCCATGAGGGAACATTTTGATAGATAAATGATAAGCAATATTAATTGTACAAACTACTGTTGGAATTTATAAATCCCATTTAGGGGCCATGCTACCTATGGCAACAGTTCACCCTTGCTGCCAGCCTATTAGATTCTGGATGATTTATTAAAGTGTTAATTTTCTTTATATGTAAGAATAAACACAGAGATACTAGGAAAGTATTAGTGAACTCACTACCTTAGCCTGATATTAAAATATTAGATATACCGTGTCGGCATATAAATCCACCATAAAAGACCCTTACACATCCTTGTGCTCTTTCATTTTTCAGTGGAGATATTTCTGCAAATCCATAGTATATACAGGGTGTAACACGAGTTTATGCAAATATTTTGGGAAATTAAAGAAAATAGCCTTTCGATTGGAAAATGTTCTGCAGATATATGAATTTTAAGGCTTCATTTGTCGATGAGGTGAATTTGTAAAATAACCGTTATCATTAAATGGCCAAGTACAATGGTGCGCATAGGATATTGGAGCTGATCACTTCACTTGTTACTCTAAACAGTCTCACTTTTCCAGCAAGAGCGTGTTCTGGTTAAAAGTGTCAGATTCCTTATTCATTTTGTGAGCAAGAAACTGGAGACAATGCCTTACCATTCCAGTAATGTAGAATATGCAGATATGATGCTTATTTATGGGTTTTACAACTATAAACTCCACCGTTATGAAAGAAAGGAAATCGGCAATTAGGCCGATACTAATAAAATGCTTTCAAATGAAATATATTCTTTATATATTGAAAAAAAGGGGAAAAATGTAAGAATCATTGAAACCTTCTCCCTCTCTGTCAATGGAATCCGATAAAGAAAAGAAAAGCCAGCCAAATGGAATCTCCCCTCCATCAAAGATAGGCCTATACATTAAAAACTAATCAAAGATTTAAAACGTATTTCTAAAAATCTCTCATTTTCCATCAAAAGTATTAAAAAAACACACTTAAAAATTGTTTTCGTCTCTGTCAGACGTAAAAGAATACAAACTTTATGGAAAATTCACTTTCTTCAGACTTTCATGAAAAAGGTAGTAATCGAAAAGGAAAAAGGGAAAAAGCTGACATTGTTCAAATTCAAAGTGCAATAACCTCCCTACCTGCATTCCCTCGTCATAATGAATACCGTCAATATCACTCCTGATACAACAGTTCCGTGACATTTATGATACATAAAACTAATAATTAAAATTAGATTAGATTAGAGTACAGTGAAGTCTGTTCACAGGTGATTTACTAATTGTCGGGACTGTAATGTTACATTTTTCTAAAACCTGTGAGAAAAAGTCATAATTAAAAGACTACCAATCCAGTTGCCTAATGCACTTCATCAACCCTGCCACCGCCCGCACCAGATCCCTGACTATTCAGAAAGCTGTACACCTTGTTGACTGAGCGCAGCATTAAGAAGACGTGTGTGTGTGTGTATGTATATATATATATATATATATATATATATATATATATATTATATATATATATATATATATATCACAAATAATAAAGATTTCATGATCTCCGATTCATATTAGAGATATATGAAATTCTCTGATATCAAATTATCCTTGCCTACATTATATACAGAAAGGGAGAGCAGGCGAAAGTGTTTTGTGTGTATGAGAGACAGAGACAGAGAGAGAGAGAGAGAGAGAGAGAGAGAGAGAGAGAGAGAGAGAGAGAGAGAGAGAGAGAGTGTGGGTGTAGGTGGAGGCTTACTGGATAAC
>NC_087221.1:3304255-3311755 GCF_015104395.2 Macrobrachium nipponense | reverse complement strand
TCGTATGATGGTGAAAACCTCCAGGGCAAGTAAATGATATCAGGAAGGGAATGATAATACAAAGGAAATTAGACTATGCGTGATGATGAAAAATGGTCTATGGCATCTGCACAAAACCTGCTTCAAAAATGTCGGAAAAAAGGTGACTTTTACTACATTAGGTTCTTTTTTTCTTCTTCTTCTTCATTTATATCTGCATTGATGTGAAGGTCGATAATATAATACAATATAAAATCAGAGAAGAAAAGAGCCCAATTTCCTTGAATTTTATGGATAAGTTTCAGTCGGTGGAAGATTATACTGGAATGGGAGAGATCGTTAGTGTGGAATTAGTTGTCGAGGGGGAAGGGCACGAGGCAGTTAACGCTGATAGATGCTGCACCTTTCATACTGATCCGGGTAGTGGAAATATACTTGATGGGTCCGACAGGTGATCGTTCCCATCGTTTGTTGAATTTATCTTCTCTCCCCCGTTTTATTAAGTTTCGTGGTAAAAAAAAAAAAAAAAAATGTTTTTCGTTGGTTTTATAACTTTACGCCTTGACAATGACCGGCAGATATTTTGCGGTATTTTTAGGTCCCTACTATATAACTAGTTTTTTTCTAAACAGTGTCGTTCCAAATATATGAAATTTCTCCCAGGCAAATTCATCTTATTTTAATTCAGGCTTATACAAGTGCAAATATATGTATGTGTGCATACATAGCCACACACACAGACCCATACACACACATATATACAAGGTATAATACGAGCTTTTATAAATATTTGGGGAAATAAAAGAAAATGTCATTTTAAGGGAAAAATGTTTTATAAACATAAGCATTTCAAGGCTTCGTTTGCCGATGAGGTGAATTTTTAAAATAATGGTTATCATTAATGGCCAAGTAAGATGGCGCGCACGGGATGTCGAAACACGTATGGCTATTCGGGCGGGGTGTGTGTGTGTGTGTGTGTGTGTGTGTGTGTGTGTGGTTGAGGGGGGGTGGGGGGGGGGGGGGGTGAATGTGGAGATGGTGCTGATCACTTTACTTGTTACTCCAAACAGCCTCGCTTTTCCACCAAGAGCGTGTTCGAGTTACAAGTGTCAGATTCCTTATTCATTTTGTGAGCAAGAAAACTGGAGGTAATGCCTTACCGTTCCATAATTTGAAATCTGCAGATATGATGTTTATTTCTGGGTTTTGCAACTATAAACTCCACTGTTATAAAAAAGGCAAATCGTTTTTCAGGCCGAAGTGAATAAAATACTTCCAAATCAAATGTATTCTTTAGATACAGAACAAACGGGGGAAATGGAAATATCACTGAAACCTTCTTCCTCTCCGTTAATGGTATTCAGTGGACTCTGATAAAGGAGAGAAAAGCAACCCTAATGGAATCCCCCCCCCCCCCCCCCCCACATCCCCATCAAAGAGAGGCCTATTCATTAAACACCAATCAAGGTTGTAAAACCTATTTTAAAAAATCGCTTGTTCTCCATCAAAAGTGTTCCTCATACACCAGTCAAAGAAAAAAATATATATATACTTAAGAAAACTATTTCGTCTCTGTCAGATGAAAAAGAATGGTAACATTATGGAAAATTTACTTCCTTCAGTCTTTCCTGAAAAAGTTAGTACGTATAGTCATGCAGTATTCGAAAGAGGTAAAATAGCTGGCGATGTTCGAAGTGCATTTTCATCTCTACCTGCATTCCCTTGCCATCATGATTACTTTCATTATCATTCAGCATAGGCCTAGACCTAACTCCTGATTCAACAATTCCATGACATTTACACTATTATCTTGATACATAAAGCTAATCAATAAATTTAGATTACAGTGAACTCTGCTCTCAGGTGATTTATTATTTGAATGGACTGTAATGTTATATTCTTTTAAAAACTGCGAGAAAAAACTTATAATCAAAAGGCTAGCAATCCAGTTGCCTAATGCATTAGATCAAATCTCCTCCCCCCTAGGCTCCTGCCTCCTTATCCCTGACTACTCAGCATTAAAAAGAAAAACAGTTATTGTTAAACATTCGCCTCACCGGCCAGCGAAGCCTGAAAATGCTCAGAATTACCCTTTTTCTTTCATTTCCCGAAATATATGCATAAACTCGTGTTGCACCCTGTATATACACATAAGAAGGCCCTAAAGCAGACAGTTTGGTACATGGTTTCCTTATTCATCGGCTTACGTTTCGAGATCCTTGTCTCATACTCAAGACTAAAAAGTATAAAGTAAAATATACAAATATATGCAGCAAGAAATGTTAGTATGTATATACGAGTAAGTTATTGATAAAGTAAACCATCAATAAAGAAAGTAAACCTAAAATAAAATTGTTAAAAGAGAAATAAATAGAATATTTTGACTAACAGAACTTATTCCTCGAAGTTCAGTTGCTGGTTGAGGATTAATTGTTCAAATAGGGAATTAGCTTCTTTATCGCTAATGATTCAAGAATAGGGAGTTTGTGTTCATGTTAGCTGTTTAGTATATTAAAATCATTGTTCTTTAAGGTCCGCAATAATACACTGATGGTAGCGGAAGTAAAATTTTATAAAATTACGCAAAAGTTTTCAAACCCTACCCCGGGTTCATCTTTAGTGAAATGAAAAATTTAACATAAAATGCATCTAGGTAAACAAGACAATGATGTCAAGAATGCTTGCCAGTGGCAGTCAGATCTCCAATGGACACGGTGATGAAGAAAGTGGTCAATGGCCCAACTAGGTATTTACCTCTCCACTGTTGCTATATCTGGCTGCTATCCTGCTGGGATTATCGCACAGGCTGACATGATGTTACAAGTAATATTTCATCAGGTGGTGACAAAGGTGTAATGCTATCCGGCACCTGTGTAGGAGGAGGAGAGGGAAAAACAGTCTGTCCTCAAATTAGAACCTCTAACTAACGACCTGAATATGTAAAAATTAACAATTGGGTCCTCATTAACAAACGACTTGTTACCTTTGAAGGATCTCCCAAGTTGATGGCGGCCCCTTCAACTTCGTGCACTTTAACTCTCTTTCGACATATCTCGTGAAGTTTGACAAATTCATCTGAGTATATTAGGAATTCTTACTACGATGGCATTCAACAGCAAAGATTTTTTTGTTTTCCTGCTTGTGCACACTGGTCTATAACATCATGGTCTTCTCAATAAGTCTTTTCAGAAAAGTTTCCTTCGCCCTCAGACATGCTTAGACCTTGGATTCTTCGTTTCAGTCTGTCTTAGTCTTACTCCTAGGCAGATGCTTTAGAATCTCCTCCTGAAACATCCAATCATTTTTTTTTTTCATGCAGTGAGAATTGTAAAAGCTAAATAGATTTTAAAATAAACTTCTGTTTGCTTCAATGGAGGAAAAGTTATATATAAAAGTGCAGAAAGGACCACTAGGAGGAAAAGGAAGGGGCTCTCATCACTTTGAATGACACCTTTAAGGGAAATACAGGCATTATGAACAACTTACTTTTGGGTGAAGAAATTTGCAAAAGGACCAGAATTAAGACCTTCAGAAATGTGTCCAGCCTTCTTTAATCTGATAACGTTGATCACCACACCTCGCCCGTTCCAAAGTCTGATTTACAAGCTACCTATTCGGATAACGACCCTCAAGATGTTATTCAGGAAGAAGACCGGTACTTTGTCCTGCCTCGAAGATCACAGAGAATTCTGGGAATGAATACGACCCAATGACTTGTTCACATATTTTAATCTTGTTTATCATTTTTGTGTGTTTATTTATTTGGATTTATTCATCAATATTATGTCTCCCATTTAGATAGGGATCAAGTCCACAGAAGGATGGACGAAAGCTATAATCCTTGTCAATATTCCCAAAAATATATTTCGTCTGGATAAACAAGTATATTACTGTAGATCCTTCTATTATGTATATGTATATATTCTATATATATATATATATATATATATATATATATATATATATATATATATATATATGATATATATATATATATATATATTACATATAATATATATATATATATATATATATATATATATATATTATATATATATTGTTACGAAGTGCCAAGTATCTGGTTACCATTTATCAATTAATACCTCACAAAACCAGACACCTGAACCCTCATAACACGTTTTTAAACGACTGAATACACTAAAGGCAACAGTGATCCCTTAACACTTACCAGTATTGCAGAAAATCAGAACCAAGTTCATCAAAACAGGTGTGAGGTAATCTTGTAAGTAATTAAAATTAATCAAAGGGCATCACTCCATCAACAACTTTCAAACTCTAAGTATTTCCCTGATTTCAGAAGTCTAAGTACTTCCCTGGTTCTAAGTCACTTCAATTAAATTGAAGGAAAGCAAATCAATTACCACTCTATGTTTCTACCTAACATAAATATAATCATAATTAAATATATTTATACTGGTGTAAGATAAAGAAAACACTTATAAAAATTTTAAATACAAAAATTTATTATTAAATTCAAAATTTATAAGTGAAATTCACAATATCAGGGAAAATTGCTGTTACTAGAAAACAAAGTAAAGTTTAATTAATTCTTGATCAAATTAAGTAAATTAAATCAAAATTAATTTATCACAAAATTCAAAAAAATTAATTCAATCAAAATTCAAAAGTGTTAGGCAATAATTGAAAATTTGAAATTAATTCACAAGTGCTAAACAACAATAAAATTTGAAAAGAATTCTAAGTAAATGCAAATCAATTCACAAGTGTTAAATTTAATTAAATGTGCAATGATAAAGCAATGAAAATAACTAAGTCAATTAAATTGTGAATGCAAATGAAAATATAAAACAAAAAGACACACTTCAATAAGAAAATGAATAAGTGCACAAACAATGAAACAGACACAAACACAAAAAATATCAGCAATGTGTAAAAGTGTAAATCTTTTTCATTCAAAACACTAACCAACAGTTTTTACCAAACCTTCGTAACAGACAACAGTTCCTATCAATTATTAGTTAAACACAATTCCTATCCGTTATTAGTTAAACACACTCCCTCCTATTCCATTATTAGTTAAACACACTCCCTATCCATTATTAGTTGCAACTAATAAAAATATAACACACTTACCTTTTTTGGTATACCAACTTCTTTCTTTCTCTTGTAATATACACTTTCACAAAAAAAAAAAAAACAGGCGCTGTTACGAAATGTTTGTTCAGATTCCACCACAAAAGAAATTAAATAAACTAAATAAATTCTAAGAAATATCAAATATACAATTCTCACAAGTTATGAGTGACCAAATTTACGTTACGTTAAAATAATCTCGATGTCGAGTGAGAGAGAGAGAGAGCGAGAGAGAGAGAGAGAGAGAGAGAGGGAGATCTAACTGCCTCGAGGTCTTAAGATCGAATGAAAATCTCTTCCTTTATGGAAATGACAGAGCAGATGTCTCAAAACGTTCTAGGTACGAAAGCTTCTCGAAAGTTCTGAAATCTGACGCAATCTTACATAAAGAAATGAGTAACATGCACGTGGTACTCGGCAAATACATACACGTACAAAAGACAAGACTGCTCAACAGATACGTACCCGATTGAAACGGAGGGTAAAACGATAATTAAGATTGACATGTTTTTGATGACAACGAGCTCGCTATCAAACGCGCTGACAGAGCAGGGAAGCAAACAGATCTCGCAGACTCTAATTTTAAAGTGCTGACATAAAAGTTAAACATTTGCAGCTTTGAAAAGACAAGGATCTCTCTCTTTACGTTATATATATATTCTTTTACAAGACGTTAATGCGAAATCTGAACACACATTTTAAAACATCCTATTCTAAGCTATCTAGGAATCTGAAAAAATGTTACACAATCTACAAGACATTTCAAAGAGGGGGAAAACATGCATTTTGAAAGTAGCAATATATAATATACCTCCCCTCAGAAGTTTTTTTAAATTTTTTTCATCGGTGTTTGAATCCAACGATTCGCAACAAGATAAATAATCAGCAACTACATTGTTTTTGCCACTAATGTGCTGCACTCTTAAGTTATACTGTTGCAGGCACAAAGACCACCTGGTCAGTCTTTGATTGTGATTTTTCATTTTCTGGATAAATGATAGTGGATTGTGATCAGAAAACACTAATATTTCTTCATTCCTAGGTCTATTCACATACACTTCAAATTTTTTTTCCAATGCTGGTGATTAACGGCTAAAGTTTCCTTCTCGATTGTCGCAGTATACTTTCTGATGTTTTTTTCAATTTTGTAGACATGAAGCATACAGGATGGTAGATATTATTTTCATCTTCTTGAAGTAGAACAGCCTCCAACACCACAGTCTGACGCATCAACTTGTATCACAAATTTCTTGTCGAAGTCTGGAGCTTGAAGTACTGGTCTTGAAGTTAAAATGGCTTTTACCTTCTCAAAGGATTCTTGACACTCTGGAGTCCAAATAAACTTAGCTTTGGGACTAGTCAAGTCTGTCAAGGGGGGAGCTACTACGGCTGAGAAATTTGGGCAAAAACGACGATAGAAACCAGCCATCCCCAAAAATCTCTGTAGCTGTTTCCTGGTAGTAGGTGGGGTAGCCTTACGGATACCTTCTACATTAGCATTTACTGGAGCAGAAGCCTTTTCCAACTTCAAACCCAGATACTGTACAGTTGCCTTTCCAAACTCACTCTTCTTTAGGTTGACTGTTAATCCTGCTTCTTGCAGTTTTCTTGAAAACTTTCTTCAGAATCTTCAGATGTTCTTCCCACGTTGTAGAGTAAATCACGATGTCATCTAGGTATACACCTACTCCTTCTATTGATCCTAACAGTTGATCCATCACTCGTTGAAATGTTGCGGGTGCATTCATCAGACCAAACGCAGAACAGTAATACTGATATAGTCAAAAGGAGTAATAAAAGCTGAACAGCAGCTTCGCATTCTCATCTAAGGGAATTTGATAATATCCTTTCAACAAGTCTATCTTGGAAACAAACTTGGCTTGCCCAATATTATCAAGTAACTGATCTATAAGAGGCAAAGGATAATTATCAGCCACACTGATAGAATTCAGCTTCTATAATCAGTACACATCCTAAATGAACCATCTGGTTTCTTCACTAACACACATGGAGAACTAAAGTGACTTGAACTGGGTTCTGCTATCCATGTTGAGCAAATACTCAACTTCCTTCTTCAAAACATCTCGATGATACGGTGATAAGCGATAGGCTCTTTGCTTGAAAGGTTTTCCATCTCCTTGAATCTTGATTTCATGCTTGGTCAGATCAGTACGTCTAGGCATCATCTGAAAAAATTTCTGGAAAACTTCTAATTACGTCACTTAAGTCTTCACCTTGTTCAACACTCAGATGTTTCAGTTTATCCTCCAAATTTTCCAAAATTGAAGAATTATTCATCTTGCTTGCAGCTCCCAATTCGTAGCCATCATCGTCTTCTGTAGATAAAGTTGTCTGGGTTACTGACACAGTTTCAGTTTTAGTTTCTGAGTAATAAGGTTTCAAGAG
>NC_087221.1:3294255-3296755 GCF_015104395.2 Macrobrachium nipponense | reverse complement strand
AGAATATAAATAGGCCCTCTAAAAATTGAAGGGAGATATAAGAGAGAATTTACCCGTAGAATGGATAATGAAGATAATGATACAGAAATAAGGGATGAAAATAGTGAATATTTATCAGACATAGATATTGATGAAGCCGATATTGTGCAGGCAATTAATGAAATTAAAAATGGAGCAGCAGCGTGGCCTGATGGTTTCTCTGCTATTTTGTTAAAGAAAGTAGTTCATTCTATCGCAAAGCCCCTTGCAATATTATTAAGGCAAAGTGTAGATACAGGCAAGATTTATGATGAGCACAAATTAGCATATATTACCCCTACTTTCAAAAGTGGATCAAGACTAGAGGCAAGTAATTATAGGCCTGTTAGTCTAACATCACATATTATGAAAGTGTATGAAAGGGTAATGAAGAAAAATATTATGAAACATTTAACAAAAAATAATTTGTTTAATATAGGACAACATGGTTTTGTACCAAGAAAAAGTACACAAACCCAACTGTTAGTCCACCGTGAGAACATATACAAAAATATGTAAAACGGAAAAGAAACAGATGTGGTTTATCTCGACTTTGCAAAAGCTTTTGACAAGGGAGATCATAATATATTAGTGAAGAAAATTAGAAAACATAATATAGTGGACAAAGCAGGAAGATGGTTAAAAGAATTTTTACGCAACAGAAAACCGATAGTTATTGCAAACGATGAGAAATCGGATGAAGCTAAGGTAATATCCGGTGTGCCACAAGGTACGGTGCTAGCTGCATTGCTGTTTGTTATTATGATTGCAGACATAGACAGTAATGTTAAGGAATCGGTAGTGAGCAGTTTCGCCGATGACACAAGAATAAGTAGAGAAATTACTTTTGATGAAGGTAGGAACGTGCTACAAAGAGACCTTAACAAAGTATATGAATGGGCAGAGTTGAATAGGAAGGTATTTAGCTCTGATAAATTTGAATCAATAAATTAGGGAGATATAGAAGGAAAGCTATATGCATATAGGGGACCTAATTATGAGACAATCACAAATAAGGAAGCAGTTAAAGACCTTGGTGTTATGTTGAATAGGAACATGTTATGCAATGATCAAACAGCAATTCTATTGGCAAAATGTAAAGCAAAAATGGGAATGTTGTTACGGCACTTCAAAACAAGAAAAGCTGAACACATGATTATGCTTTATAAAACGTATGTTCGTAGTCCACTTAAATATTGCAATATGATATGGTACCCACACCATGAAAAGGATATTGCACAAATAGAGAGTGTACAAAGGTCCTTTACAGCTAGAACAGAAGAAGTTATGGATCTTGGCTACTGGGAAAGACTACAATTATATATTCTAGAAAGAAGAAGAGAACCCTACATTTATAATTCTACAAAGAAAGAAAGAAAAAGAACCCTACATGATAATTCAGGTATGGAAACAGATAGGGGGAATTGCCGAAAACATCATGGAGCTAAAAATATCAGAAAGAGGTAAATCAATATTGCCCAAAACAATACCAGGAAAAATAAGAAAAGCATACAGGGAATTAATGCACTACGCACCAGTATTGACAATGCAGAGTCTATTCAACCCGTTGCCAGCTCATCTGAGGAATATATCAGGAGTGAGTGTAGATGTATTTAAGAATAAGCTCGACAAATATCTAAGCTGCATCCCAGACCATCCAAGATTGGAAGATGTAAAATATTCCAGAAGATGCACTAGCAACTCTCTGGTAGACATTAGAGGTGCCTCACACTGAGGGACCTGGGGCAACCCGAACGAGCTGTAAGGTCTATAAGGTAAGGTAAGGTCTCTCTCTCTCTCTCTCTCTCTCTCTCTCTCTCTCTCTCTCTCTCTATAACATGAGTGTTGATGAAATCTAACGAAAATATTATGAGACATGCACTATACATATTAGAACAATATTCTTTATCCTTAATTCAATTTAAAAAAAGTAATTTTATAATAAATAACCTTACTCTTAGTATTGAAAATCTAATCTTGTAAACACTTTCATGAAATCCTAGCAGCGTTATCATTATAAAATGAGATGAAAGACAAAGAAATGTAATGAAATGAGATGGAAAAAGCTAGAAAATAAGGGGACGTGATAAGGCACCTCAGAATTTGTTCACCAATGTTCTTAGTTATAGAAATTGAGTCTACTAAATCGTTTATATAGGTATGGTTCTTTTTTATTTTTTATTTTTTATCAGACACAGATTGATCATTCAGATGAGAAATATCAGTATAATTTTCTGTTCCGTAATAATTCTCATTTCATCATTTCGTTCTTTACATACTGATCCAGAAAAAATCTTACATTTCATTATCATCTTATTACTAATATGATAAAGTGATGTTCCTCTAAATTTCTTTAATCTCCAATACTTTTATTTTATTCAATAGTCACTAAATGCAATAACATTAGTTTCATGTGAATGACCTGTAACCTTTTCATTGCGTTTATAATGAATCTGGCGCAGAGACCAGCATTTTTATTTTG
>NC_087221.1:3289255-3291755 GCF_015104395.2 Macrobrachium nipponense | reverse complement strand
ACAGCTCATGTAAGGTAAAGAGTTGCCGAGTAGGACGCGTGTTCAATGGAGGAACAAGCTGTTTAATAAACAAGGATTCCAGAATTGTCAGTAGTTTTCCATTCGGTGTCCGTCCCAATATTTCAAAATCTTTGTATTGTATATTCTGTTTGCATTGATTGGCGTGTTGTCTGATGTTAGAAAATTCAGGATTAGCAAGTTTGTTCACGAGAGGAAACTGTCTAAACTTGGTATCAATATCCCTATATTCACTTCTAACAAGAAAACTGTGTTCAACTTCTCTAGTTATAATTTAACCAAGAGGGAAGAATTCCTATTGTCTTTTGATTTGGATTTCGGTTTGCCCTGTTACAAACCCAGTTACAACCAGTCTTATAGCTCACTAGAAACGCTTTTTTCCAGGTTAATCAATCTGAACATTAATTTTGACATTTCAGGATTACGTACAAAATTACAGGTTCTAGCACAAAATACCTTTAACAAACTTACAACCCATTGGACTCCTTTTTTCTCCAGAAAAGACTTGTACATACTTAAGAAACTAGTCAAGAATGACACCATCGTTATCACTCGCCCAGACAAAGGCAAGGGTGTTGTCTTAATAAACAAATCTGATTATATTAATAAGGTTGACAGCATTCTCAAAGACAACACAAAATTCAAACTCCTAGGTAAGCCATTTTTTGAATTGAAGACCGGATCAATAGATTTTTAATGTTTTAAAGATAAGAATATTATATCTGAAGAAAAATACCATTCTCTTTATAGTACCGGTTCTACCTATGGCATTATGTATGGACTTCCTGAAACACAAAGAAGGGTTTCCCATCAGACCTATACTAGCATCATATGATACCCCGAATTACAGGTTAGCTAAGTTCCTTGTTCCCTTGCTTTCCCAACTGACAGAAAATGAATATAACACCAAAAATTCGTTCAACTTCAAAGAGGCCATACTTAGCCAGGACTCAGACCTCTTTATGGTTAGTTATGACGTTGAGTCTCTGTTTACCAATGTACCTGTGAATGAGACTATTGAAATTATTATTAAGAAATTCTTTCCTGAACCTGACTCCGTTTTTTATAATTTTAATAAATCTAACTTCAAGAAACTATTGCAACTGGCAGTGAAGGACACTGCCTTTATTTTTAACAATAATTGTTACACTCAAATAGATGGTATGGCTATGGGTTCTCCATTAGGGCCCATATTTGCAGACATTTTTATGTGCTCCCTGGAGGAGCATTTTTTAGACACCTGTCCTTTGAGTTACCACCCGCTATTCTATAAAAGGTAAGTTGACGATACCTTCGGGCCTTTTAAATCCAAGTACGACGCTGAAAGGTTTCTTCATTTCATTAATAGGGTACACCCAAATATAAAATTTACCATGGAGTGCGAAAGTGATAATAAACTACCATTCTCAGATGTTTTAGTCTTACGACAATATAATAATTTTAACACTTCAGTTTACAGGAAGAGAACTTTTACAGGAGTAGGTTCAAATTTTTATAGTCACTGTTTTTATGGTTTTCAATTAAACTCTTTATCCACATTACTTCATCGTGCCTTCTCACTGACATCTAGTTGGGAATTTTTTCACGAAGAAATCTACTTTTTACGTCAATATTTTACTGACAATTATTTTCCCACTACAATTTTTCACAGATATGTTTGTAAACTTCTTAATAACGTTTTTATTCCAAAAGTCCCCTTACCTACTGTACCTAAGCTTCCATTTTATACAAATGTACCTTTAATCCATGACAAAAATTTCTACAATGTACTAAGAAAACTCATATCTGATTATATACCAGCTATTAGATTTAACATCATCCCAACAAATCCAGTCAGTTTAGGTAGTTTGTTTAAATTCAAGGATAAACTTGACCCTTTGATGACCTCATGTGTTGTATACAAGTTTAATTGCCCTAGATGTAATCTGGGGACCTACGTGGGATCCACACAGAGGTTACTGAGGGTCAGAATTGATTGTCATAAGGGTGTTAGCTATAGAACTGGTAACAAACTTCCTAATCCTGAATTTTCTAACATCAGACAACACGCCAATCAATCCAAACAGAATATACAATACAAAGAATTTGAAATATTGGGACGGGCACAGATTGACAAACTACTGACAATTCTAGAGTCCTTGTTTATTAAACAGCTTGTTCCTCCATTGAACACGCAGTCTTCCTCGACAACCCTTTACCTTACGTGAGCTGTTGTTCCTTCTGACTTCTGTCCTTCCTTTCTCTCTTGATGGTTGGTTCTGCTACAACTAGCTTTTAATTTTTTTTTATCTTGTCGTTTATAACATTATGTTTTGTATTTGTAATTTAGCGCTTTTAATGCTAATTTTATTGTTTTATGTCTTAACAGCTTGAAAATGAAACCATTGTGTTTTCAAACGTTGCAATAAATGTATTTTAAGGACCACCTGGGATGTACTTCCTCCTACAACAATCATATATATATATATATATATATATATAT